>NW_015112757.1:8914-67254 GCF_001443285.1 Poecilia latipinna | reverse complement strand
TTGGCTCCCTTTGTTTGTGATCATTCAAAAACAAGAAGTGTTTTTTTTGCCCGCCAAAAAAAAAAAAAAAAAAAAAAAATGAAGTTGGAAAATCACCTTAGTGATTGCCATCTATTGTGAGTTAACTTTAGTTGATTAGGAAAATATCTAACAATTAAACACTTGAGAATAAAACAGCGGTTTTCTACTGGGTCTAATTTGTGATAACGTTTCACGCCACTGAGTGCTTTTTAATCTGACAAGAAGCAGAAGATATGGGGGGAGGACAAGTCGCTTTATAGCAAGACCATCAAAAAATTGTAAAGAAAATATAAAACTAATCATTAAATTATATATTTCTTTGTTTTTTTAAGGATAGTTTTGCAGACATCTTCGTTTCGTGCCCATGTCATCATGTTAGAATGCTAGCATTAGCATTCACCTGCAGGTATTTGCTTGTTCCCAAGCAAAGTCTCTCAATTCTTTTGCCATAGCTACATGCTCTTACATATTTAAGTGTGTCAGTGTGTTGAGGTAGATAAATTTTGCAGGGCTTCTATTAATAGGGCGATGAAACTGCAGCTGCTGCTACTTGCTGTTTAAAATAACAAAGGGGAGACAAATCTGGGCTTGAGGAGCGACAATAAATTGTCGTGTGGAAGAAGAGCAGCGACGACGAAGACATAATATTAAAAGGCTCACAGCGTCTACATATTTAATTTGCCCAATGGCTGTCAGTTTAGCCTAATCCCTGCGATACTGTGGGAGAGAAAAGAAAACAGATAACAGATGAGTTCGAAGGCAAGATAAATCAAGAAGGTTTAGCGGCATTGCTCAGAGATAAAGGGCTTTTTATCACCGAAGATGTTTTAATTTCCTTTTGGGGAACACACAAGTGAACCATGATTGAATTTAATAGAGCGATTAGACTATTAGGGTCATGGTAAAAAACAAAACAAAACAAGGGCAAGACGTTGTACAGATGCACTGATCTGAGTTTTGTAAAGCCTATCCTGCCAATAGTGATTATTATTATTGACCCTAGTGAAAATATGTTATATGGCATTTCTTAGTCATTTAACAATGTACATATTATGCAATATTAACTGTAAGCAATATTTTCAAATGGCTCCCGTCGTTTTCAAATCCAGACAGATACAAGTTGAAGGCTCAAAAATTGCTAAGAAATTGGAAAACACAGCGTCATTTACGTAGCTCCCTTCAGCTTTTGGGCGTTGTCACTGGAAAACAGCAAACTTTTAGTCGTCTTCCCTCCTTACCAACCTCCACACCGAAGAGTGTTATTGTTAATGTGACCTGGGAATGCTTAGGTATGGTTTCAAAGATTAGCTAAAAAAAAGAAAGATTTTTGAGTTATTGACAGGCGTGTCAAACTGAAAATCATCCAATTGTTATTATTATTTACAGGTTGTCATGTGGAAGAAGAGCAGCAACGACAAAGACATAATATTTAAAAGGCTCACAGCGCCTACATATTTAATTTGCCCAATGGCTGTCAGTTTAGCCTAATCCCTGCGACACTGTGGGAGTTTTGGCAGGCTTGTTTTTCTGCCAAAATAAGTCATAAGACGAGTGTCTCGAAAACTTAGATCGCATGCTGTTTCAACTAGTTAAAAGTTTCACACATCTGTTTGCACATGGTCACAGTGTCCATCTGCTGCAGTGATGACTCAAGTTTACCATGTGAATGTTTAGAGTCTGAAAAATAAGATTTAAAAAAGGAAAAAAAAAAAAAAACAACAACTAGACGAATACCATCTGACAGGGTCACCCCTTCACAGCAGGCCGGCCTTGACATTTAGAGTCTGTGTGTGTTTGTGTGTTTGTAGGAGTGGCTTGGTGTTTAGCAAGAAAACAGCCTGCATCCATCTGTACTGTCCTCTCCCACTGACCTTTGTGTTCTTAGTCTCCCAAACTTCTGAATACCACAAAGACTCACACTCTGTCCACCTTCTGTGTCACGGCTAAACTCCCACCCTCACCTTGTTGTTGTTGTTGCTCTCTGTCTTTAGCCCCCGTTCCAGCTCTCCGGTCCCCTTCCCCGGATCCCCTTCCCCTCCCGTCTGACTCTCCGGTTCAGCAGGGACCATGATGCTCAGCAGCTCCGTGGAGGTGCCCAGCCCGGGCGGGATAAGCGGCCTAGGCGGGCTGAGCGCGGCGGCACGGAACGTGGTGCGCTCCTCGAGCATCTCGGGGACCATGTACAGCCTGGAGAAGAGCCCCAGCAATGGGGGTCCGGACTCGGCGTCGTTGACTGGCAACAAGAAGCGGCGCTCCAGCCTGGGCGCCAAGATGGTGGCCATCGTGGGGTTGTCACAGTGGAGCAGAAGCACACAGCAACTTAACCAGCAAGGTCAGTTTGCTGGTGGACTATTTATATAAACTAGGGGGTCTGAAGGTCACACTTTGGGTTTTAAAGGCAAAATTTCCAATGCGCTCCTCTTTGTCATCCTTTGAAATTGGGCTTTGCTTGATTTCTCTGTTTATCATATTGGAATTAAGGTAGATTTAGATATGAATCTACCTCTACAGAGGTTAATCCTCTGGATAAAGCTGGATATATCACCGTAGTTTATTTTCTTTATTATAGTAAAACTGGTGCTTTAGGAACACCCCAATAGAGGCCTAATGCACTATGAAGTATATTTGTTGGTTCACTGTTGTAATAAGAGTACATATCAACAAGCTTTCTGTGGCTTTGTAAGAGACTGCAGGTCTACTGTGTGCACCGCTGTGCTCTGATCTCTGCAGTGGGTTTGCATTGGTGGCAGTGAGCATGCATTGCGACCGTGGCTCTACGCTCTAATATGTCCCCTATAGCGTGTAATTACAGATCCTGTGAAGCTGCGACAAACGTGCTTGTCGGTTTTGCGCGTGTGTGGCGAAAACAAGACCGTTTGTTCCTGCTGTACGGAGGGATAACATGTCACACAGTTGGAGAAGCTGGGCCAGTAGGGGGAGGGTATCCTGTGGTGTAACATGCTGTGTGTGTTTTTTTTTCTTCCAACGTGTTAATAAAAAAGAAAAGAAAAAAAAACTGTTCCTCTTGCGCTCCTTCCTAGCGTGTTGTGTTTCTGCTGCGAGTGCAGTGGCCAGCAACCTGAACAGAGCAGTGTGCGTCTGTCTGCGTTCTCTGCTGCTTGTCTCCAAACGTTAGCGGGTCCAACGCTCCTTTCAGACATGCACTGCTTTGCTGTGAACTGGCCAGGCTGCAAATATGTCCATGTCAAGGCTGCAAGAACCTTCAGATCAGTTTCTGTTACGGCGTCATGGTATTTGTGCCAAAATGTAAAACAGATGACTAGCATAAACAGAAAAGGACGAATTATTCGTCTTAATTACGACAGCTAATATTGTAGCAACACATTGATACGCAGATTAACTGATGCTGCTTGTGTCCTGCTGTTAGTTTTTATATGTATATATATGCTTGTAGAAAACCAAACAGAAATCCTTTTAAGGTCATTTTCTTTTTCCTGTTTTTAAACATGGTAAATATTCTGAATAAAATGAACTTTCAACGGATGTTTCTCTTTATTGCTCTGCTGACTAAAATCCTAATTTTAGTCAGTAGTCCCAATAGCAGCGAACTGAGGCAGTTGCATTTATACGTTACGCAGATGTTCTGACTCAAGCTCACTCCAGCTAAAAGTCTTCAAGGACATGGTTAGGTCGTGTCCTGTACCTTTTTATGTATCTATTTTTCAAAGTGGTAATGTTTTTAAAGTTTTCTCTGCATGTGAGTGGCATGCTAGTTGCTCTCTTGCTAGCTAGACGTATGTTGTGCCTATAGTGCTTTAAACTGAATGTAACTTGTTTTTCTATCTGTTGCGTGCAGCGATATGACAAAATGTTCAGTGTTTATGATTTCCAAAAAGAATCCACTCTAAGCAGTGGATCTATGACAGAACTTTACAATACTGAAGAGACTCAAGAGCTACATCCAAATCCTGCCAACTTGCATTAGTCACACTCGTTTGTACCACCTAAAATGTTACTTCAGGTATCTTATGCAACATTGGAATCAATTACTCACCTATCTGACACTCAGGCTCTTTATTCTCTGACTATAGCATCAAGATTATCTTTCATAATAGCTTCCACTTCAGCTTTTAGTACATTCGTGTATCGAGACACACTTATATAAAGCTCATAGTCCTTTATGAACAAGCTATATTGTCGGCTTCTGAAAACGCCATTTCCCAATATAGACTCATGCAGAAAGAACTCGCTCCGCTCAGGCACAGCTGACTCTTGTCTGACGCAGACAGAGCTGTCGATATTTTCACCACAGGGGCTTCCGTGTCTCTGTGTTTGTGGTGCTGAGGAGAGCACATAGGAGGGGAGAGTGTGGAAGAGGAGGCAAGGAGAAGCTAAGGATGTAGAAAAGAGGAAGGGAGATGAATCTAAATTTAGATGTCCTTATAGCAGCCAGAAGAACACATCAGGCCTGGAACCAAATCACAACATCACAGCACCGTTCTTCTTCCTTCTCCGTGTTGTCAACAGGCTGTTAGATAAACGTCAAAAGTTATTTCAGCAATTTGAAAAAATATAGTTGTTCCTATTACCGAAATTACGGTTGGTAGTGAATTTGGTTATACTAGAGTTTACCAAAAAAAAAAAAAGAAAAAAAAAGTGATGCACACTCCTCAGAGTCTTTCATGGTGCCATTGTATAACCATAATTAAACTTTGGTGTGTTTTATTGGGGGTTTATGTTATGGACCTGGGCAAAGAATTGCGGAATTGTGAAGTGGAAGGGAAAATATACACGAGGTCTTGTTTGTAGTTCGCAACCAGCCAGGTGGGGAACATAGACGTGTGGAAGAAGCTGCTCTGGCCCACTGAGACCCAAATTGAATTATTTGGCCTATATGCAAAATAGCATGAAGCTAGTCAGAGTTAATGGGAAGCTACATGGAGCTAGCTACAAGGGAAAAGCAAGGCTATTTGATTAATGCAGTTCATATAAGCATTTAGTGCTTTTTATTAGTGGTCCCAAAACCAGGTCCTGAAGGCCCACCATCCTGCATATTTTAGGAATCGTTCTTAAATAAAACTCAAATTGCCTAGAAAGTCATTTGGGGAGGTGTGAATGCACAATCGGACCAAAACAAATTAAACTTTGGCCCTCTTAAAAACCTGCGCCTTGTTGAGTTGATGCGAACTCTGGTGCGGTTTGAATGTGTACGTGAACGCCAAACCTACCGGAGACCGCTCCAGGCGAACTGTAGCGTAGGACCTTCTGGATAAATACGACAATAAGAAACGTTCTTGTTTCGAAGGTAGAAGGAGAAATGACTCGACTTTTACAAAAGACAAATATCCTACAGCTACAAATCCTATAACTACAAAATGTAAACAAAAACAATGCTTTTGTGCCAGACGTCTTCTTCAAAAGTTTTTTGCGGCATTTCCCTCAGTGGTTCTTGGTGTAGCGCCACCACAGATGAGGGCGTGGACAGGATTTTTGAAGGGTTTGGATCGTTTGACGCAGAGCTGTGCGAAAGTGAACCGCACCAGCTGAAAGTGTAACAAATGTAGCAGTTCTGGTCCAAAACTGAACCGAGTCTAC
The DNA here is from genome assembly GCF_001443285.1 of Poecilia latipinna. Classification (NCBI taxonomy): domain Eukaryota; kingdom Metazoa; phylum Chordata; class Actinopteri; order Cyprinodontiformes; family Poeciliidae; genus Poecilia; species Poecilia latipinna. The sequence goes on along the minus strand of NW_015112757.1, from coordinate 61,677 downwards.
TGGACTATCAGGAGTGAAAACACTCTTAGAGATCCCTGTTCCTGCACAACTGATAGAATTAAATCATTGGGCCACTCACCACCTCATTGGCGTCAAAGGAAAAAAAATTCTCGTACCGGTAATTGTAGGAAATACCCTAAAACCTCCAAAAACAAAGGAATCAGTGTATCTTGAAAAGAAAATGTTACTGAGGCTTACAGGGTAAAACGTTCCAATTGACTTAGCTTCAAATTGAATCAAGTCATAAGGCTTTTGCGTAACATTTGCAGATGATGTCACTGATCTTCTAGGAATCTTCTCAGGCAAAGTTACAAGTCTGGTACGGAAAAACGATCTTGTTTACTCAATGAAGGCTGGATTTTGGTCTTGTTTTCCAATTACTACCTCTTTTATTTGGTTTGCATAGATGCCAAAGTAAAGTAAACTACCTACGTGAGCCACTGAGACTGGGTGATAAAGAAGCACTGCGTCTTGAAATGCTTGGGCTAGTTGTGTCTCCTTTCGGGTTTCGCCCTGGCAGTCGTTAACAGCTCCGTCCGGTCAGCCGCTGGAACTCCATGTTCCGACTGACACGTGCTGATTGGTCGGTGGGCTGGGTCGACCCAGCAGTCTGCTCCTTGCTCCGCTCAGTCGCTCAGCTAATAGCCAATAAGCCCCCGGACTGATTTACTCGGGATGGAAGAGTGAGACGGAGTAAATCTGCACTGCATGTGTAGCAACAGTGAAAGATCTTTAGTAACATTCAAATCTGGTTCAGTTTAATAATGAGCTCTTATCTACAACTTTTTCTCAGTAAACAATGAAAAGCATGCAATTAAATTAATGGTTTAACCAGCAAGGGAGACACTTCGATGTGAAAAAGATAAAGTGGTCAAAAACAACTGGAGAACATGCCACCATGTCGCCATTACACCATAACGAGGTTATTGTGTTGTTATTGTGTCCGTTTCTGGACGCTATGTTCTGCCCGGCTCCATTTGTGGAATTGGACTCGGTCAATTTTCAGGACCACACTTTTTATCGTCTCATGTAAGCAAGTTTTCGAGTACGGTCAAAAATGAAGCTGGAAACATCAGTGCGGTGCCAGTGGCAGTTGCTTCAATTTAACGCGCCCTAATTAAAATCATACTGGAAGCATTACAGTAACTCAGCATTGTGCCTGTTTGACAAAAGTTTAACTAAGTTGGACAAAATTACACAATGCTGAAAGCTGCAGCTAGGTTAAAGACAGACCACTTTGGGTTTGGTTTATTTTGCTAACCAATTCCTGGAATAAATACGGAGTGGTCAACTATGAGGTGGTGCAGCACAACGGAGTTGTTTTACGTGTTTGACCTCGTCTGCGAGGTTAGCTTAGGTTTTCCATTCTATGAAGAACTGGGTCCCACATTTTGACTGACTGGTTAAAATCGCTTGATGTCTCTCACTAAATAAACAAAACATTTGGCGTAAAATATCCTGCTTTTCTTATAAAATTATCAACACTTCCCCTAAAATATTCGGTTTCGAAAACCAACAGTAGGCATTCGTGCTTTCAAATTCCCCCCAAGCGTATTCCGCTTCCATCGAAAGTGGACCAGGGCCGCGGTATTTAAGGAACCAAACGCTACCGTTTGGATGGAAGGCATGAATTATTTTAATTGGCTCTTGTGGTCATTTTGTAGCTGGCAACATGTCACAGCTACGCTCTGGAATGACAAATGTGTAAATACGTCCTATTGCCTCATCTGCTGTTGGTCAGTCCTTCTCCAATTCTAGCATTGCTGTGGCCTAATCATATTATGTGGTAAAGCTTTCCGGTGCCAAGCCGCTAGGACTTTTAAAAAGTTTCCAGTAAAACGTTAAACTGAATCCTGGAGTTAGTAGGAAGTGAGTGCATGTCACAATTCTGTTTTTTTTTTTTGTTTTTTGTTTTTTTGGGGGGGAAGGGGGTTCATCTGTGTTTGCATTTTGAGGTAACACTTTATTTGAAAGGGGGTGAATAAGACTGTCATGACACTGTCATAAACATGTCATGAACATGAATAAGCCTTCATGAATATGTATGACTGTTGTCATAAAGCGTCATTCAGTAAATTATGACACTTTTAATACAAAGTTGGCATTATTCAAAATGTCTTTGTTATGACAACTTGACATTAACTAAGAAATCATTACTGTTTAAACTTTACCTTTAATAACATAAAGTTACCTGATTTTTAAAGTGCAATCATTAATTCTTTTATAACAAATTTATGTCAGTAATGATTTCCTGGTTAATGTCAAGTTGTCATAACAAAGACATTTTGAATAATGTCAACTTTGTATTAAATGACGCTTTATGACAACAGTCATAAATATTCATGAAGGCTTATTCATGTTCATGACAGGTGTTATGTCATGTTTATGACAGTGTCATGTCAGTCTTATTCACCCCCCTTCAAATAAAGTGTTACCCATTTGGATTATTTACTTGAGCTGTGATCTAGCCCTTTTCAGTTCATCCCTTTGTATTTAGTCTCGTTCTTGATATTATTTCTGCACTGGAGTTTTGATTAGCATTTCCGTCCCCAGCTATTAGCTCCAGCTAAAACCTTGATAAACATTAATATCAGTTACAAACCCAGGTGATTTTTTTTTAGAACTGCACGTTAAAGTTTGATTTTCATGTTCATGTTCTACGACTGCACTTTTTTTTTTTTACTGCAGTGCAGCCAAGCTCAGCAGTTTTGTTGTATAAGCAGATGTTTTATTTATTACTCCTCACCCATTTTAGTCTGTTTTCATACATTCTTACATCCATATAAGAATGTTCTTCTTTCAATATATTTCATTTAATATTTCCATGCCATTCTACACGTATCTCTAGTTTCCAAAATGTGTAATACCGCCATCTCATTATTCTAGCCTTTGTAACTGGCAAGCCACAGTGATGGCATTTTGGTTTTGTCTGTGCTTTTTTTTTTATTACCTGCTATTATTAGGATCGGTAAGGAGAAGGAACACACACACACACACACACGCACACGGACGCACACGACACAGTTTCCCAGGTTTAACAGGTGAGTCACTTCTTTACTGAACAAGCTCTTATCTCCTAAGCAGGTTTTATCCATGACTGAGCGCCAGGAGATCAGCTCCCAGTTCACCGTCGACCCTCACACAGAGGAAGACGCCCCTGATAGGAACCTGTGGAGCGGTCAGATTAAAACCAACACACAGAGGGAACCAGATGTTTGCATACACTGCATACGTACATACAGACTTTCTTTATCTCACTAACATCAAATGAAACTTCTCAACACAAATTTAATTTGTTCCAGACTGCAGTTTTGTATCCTAGACATCTGCATTTGGAAACATGTGTCTACACTGTAAATAATGACAATTGAGGTAATTCGCTCCAACCCGACGGCCCATAAACATCAGTCAAAATGAGCCATTTTCAATACAACAGATTGATTGATCCTATACTGGAAGATAAACTAATGGTGAAACACTTAAATAATGAGGATGGATGCATTTTTTTTGTTTGTAGCCCTAATTTGACACATTAAAAATGATCAAAAGTTTTTTGTTTGTTTTTTTTAATACCTTTTTTTTTCTCCGTTAAGGCAGAACAGAAAAGACATCATAGTGTGTTTTCTGCCATAAAGATGTCAGCACTTAGCCCAAAATCCAACGCAACGAGATACTTCAGTAACACCAGCTTTCCATGCCAGCCGCCTAGAATCACTTGAAGAAGTTACATCACTGTCTCAGAACAAAAATAAACAGTTAGATGGTTGTGTCTGTGGGTCAAAATGTTAGAAAAAATCCATCCGCTTAGCAGCTGGACAGATTTATGCTGCCCGACACAGCTTTGCTCAGTTTTCTGCTGCACACAGAAGTGCTTTGTTTTGTTATTTTTTTCTTCTTTTTTTACTTGAGCACTCATCCCTTTGACAGCCCAGGAAGTGGTCACCATGACCGCTGCTTTGCATGCCGGGCACAGAAAAACTTGGAATGCAACAGCAGGAGAAGAGCGCACATGTAGCATCCATGTATCGGGAATAACGTCTCACAATGTTCTGCTTTGAGCTCTTATGCTTGCAAGAGGCATTCCATTGATTTGTAAAATGAAAATGATTGAAACTAGTAGGATGACTAAATGGCACAAATATGAGAACATGAGATTTTATGAGATTGTTTTGGTCTATTTTCTTGAAATTCAGAAGTGGTTGATTTGGGTCAAACATTGTGGGTCCAGCCTCAGTTTTCCCAAATGTTTAAGAGCATATATAGTCTTTCTTGACGTAAGCTTCTATATTTGATGAATATATCATTCAGTTGATTTAATATCAAACTGTGAGGGAAAAAAAACAGTTGTGTATCTTTAAATATATATTTATATATATATTTAAAGATATATATATATATCCTTATATATACTTTATATTACTTTCTTTTTATATTTTTCTGCAAATACGTTCGACTCGTGCAAATTCATTTGCGATGGCCTCCCTCTTTCATTTCTTTATTTGCTTCCTCCCTCCTCCCCCCTACTCATTCAACACCCACACTCGTCTTTTTGTAAACCTCAAGTCCTTTAAATATTCTTCATTTAAATCTTCCGTCTGTGTGTTTATTTCTGCCACTCCTCTGCCACGGCTGGAAAAACGCCAGAGACGAAGACAAGAAGCAGAGACGGCAAGGGAAGAGTTATTTGACACAGGAAGAGAATACTTGTTAGCTTTCTTATTAAACTGAATCCAAGTTTACTCTGAGAACAGTAGCAAGTGTCTCCCCTGCTGGGCATTTGTCACAGAAATAAATATGTTTGTGCTGACTGACTGGAAGTCCTGTTCCAGCTTTGAGAATAAAGTGATGGGAAGTAGTTTAGATCATTGCCGGTGATGTTATTTCTCACTCTCGCAGCGGAAAGCTGTCATTTTCAGCATGAGGACAATACAAAAGAATTGTATACCTGCTGCAAATATTTGCCGTTTTGCAATACTTTTAGCTTTTCTTTTTTTTTTCCCACATTTATGACAGATCTGATTATAGAGGTGAATAATTGTTAACTGGATCAATGCTCTGCATATTTATTAAGTCCACTTCTCTTTGCTTTTGTTAAATCAACTGCAGTGCAAGTCGGTGTCTTCAGAAGTCTTGCAGTAGCTAGAGAGTGTGTAATTTAATCTTTGTGGTGAGAAAACTAAAGGACAAGCTGTGGATATTTCAGTAGCTACGTTTCCATCCAATTGTCATGCAAATTTTCAGTGAACTTTTAAAATGTTGCAAAAAGAAAAAACAAAGAAAATGTTGAGTAGCGTGTGTTTCCGTCCACTGTGTTTCACCCAGGCTGTGCGGAACATCATTTTGTTAGGTGTAAACATTGCTGTTTAGTACAGCAATGCTATTTAGATCAGCTTTAAAGAACAGGAAGTGCGTGAGGTAATAGTTCGGTATGTCCGAACTTATTTGCAAAACGTATTTCCATCTCCGCTTTAGCTCGTTAACTCTTATTCGGAAAAGCCAAGAACCACCTCAAGCGAGCGTAAAAATATTTTTTGCAGAAATTGAGAAAGGTTGACGGATGCTATTTCCATCAACCTTGTCTAATGTAATTTTTCCAAACGTTGAAGGAAATGCTAATGTAGCTAATGCCGAAGCTATCAGAATGCAGGTAAGAAAAGGAAGCCGGACAAACAAGAAATCTATAATAAATTAACTTTTTCGATTGATTGATTAATTCAGCTGATTGATTAATTGTCTTGAGCTGGCAAGTTTGCAGCCTAACAGTAATATTCAGATAGGCACATTGCACACTAGGCAACAGGTAACAGAAATACCCTTTTATTAAATGTGACATTTCCTCTTTGACCCAAAGGAAATGAATACAAAAAAAAACAATCTTGAACAGAGAAGACAAATCCTATCTGAAAATATTTATTTTTTTCTTGAAGGAAATCAGTAGACAATTAGATGTCTTATAAATATGTATATTTTTAAATATGTAAATTGAACTGAAAATTGTTTACTGTCCATCCTAACAATGAAAACTGCAACGCAAATAAAATGACAAAGTCCCTGAAATATTGAGTCGAAAACGTAAAAATGATACAAACTGTTCCCTCAGGTTCTGTGTGAGGTCTCTGGAACAGATATGACAGCCGCAGACTGTCTTCCTCCTTTTGGCCGACAATTGAAGGGAAAATGTTCCACTCTGCTGAAAAACACAAGAACTACAGCTTCATTGTACTGGGATTGTTTTTCCAGACCTGTGGCAGACAAAAAGAAATTATGAAATCTCTGTAGATGTTTGAAGTAGAAATACAGTTCTCCCCAACACTCAGATGGCTTCGCCTTGCATGTTTATTTTTCGGTAATCTAAAATCTTTTGCAATGATTATCTTCTTATTTTTAGTCATTTTTAATCGGAGGTGTTTTTTCGACTCGACTCACTCGTGGCCTACTTTTAGCTTCGCCTCTGAGTCACAGTTGGGAAACGCATTTTAAGTCATTTTTGTGGCAACGTTTTGGAACGCCCGCGGTAATCAGATCCTTCCTGAAAAGAGCTACTGGAACTTTGCTGCTGCTGCTGCTTTGAAAAGACCGAGCGAAGCAAGCGGCGCAGAATAAAAAGCAGCGAATTGTCATGACTAGGGAAAGTTGTTGTGGTAACACTCTAACTGCCTTTCTGTAATAATAGTAATTTCTCTCGATGAGTACATACGATTGCTATTCATACGCCGGGTGAGTCACTGAAAAAAAATGATGCTATTTCAGGTGAGACTAATGCTTTGTTGTAGGTACAACCACCTCCTCCTCCTGCTCTACCACCTCCCTTTTCCTTTCAAGCCTTTGGGGATTTTTTTTTTTTTCTTTTGCTTTTGTGCTCCAGATGCTCTGAAACTTCAGTTATGTCTCTAAAAGCTTTCTCCTCCACACCGAGGAGACTGTTGGTGGCTACCAGCCCTCTACCAGGATGGCTGCTGATCACTTTCCCCGGCTCGTCCCGTCTCCTCTCATGTCACCACTCACCGTTCTCCCTTGCTGCCCTCTCTTGTGTTTGATCTGGCTGCTGAAACCTTCATCTCACCCCCCCCCGCCCCCCACATCTCCTTTATCTCTCTGTGTCAATCCCCATCTCTTTAGCTCCCAGTTTCACTCAGACATCTGTCACGTTTTCCTGATCATGCCCACCAGCTCGTCCGTGTTCTATTCTTAGCCAGACAGTCTGAACAATTCAACAGTTTTTTCTCTTTTTTCTTTTTTTTTTTGGGTTTCTAGGGTGCTGCTCTGGGATTTGTGTCTCTATTCTGCACGTGCATCGCTGCATCCCAATAAGGTCCTGTTTAGATGTTGTGTGTCTGCAGTGAAGCCAACTGATGACTATAGTTTTGCGTAGTGACCGTTACTATAAAAATTGTGACATTTTTGTGTAAATTTGTTTAATCCTGCAGCATCAAACTCCCTCTGGTTGCTTCTGGTCGGATGCTGCGGCTGAACGTCCCCCAAACTCCTTCTGTTCTTTTTTTTTTTTCTAACAAAATGGAAATAAAATAAGATGTTGTCAATAGCTATTTAATCCTCCCCTGACGACGACGAACTTGTGAACTTGTAATGGTCTTTCCTCTCTGCCGTGATTGCTGTGTTTATTACAATGTTATAAACCACACACACATCGGGGATTTGCCTCGGTTTGTCCATAAAGACACACCGAGCCTGGGGGGAGGGAAAACAACCTCTCCCAAACCACTCGACAGCGCGTCGACGGTTCCACTTCGGTCAGACCTTGCCTGGCCCTTAAATATGGTGGAGGTACATTGAGGTGGAGGTTATGTTCATGAGCTCGAGCGCAAACAAGGAACTTGTTGTTTCCATGCCCGCTCAAGCTGAAGGTCCGTGTTGGAAATGTTGTCATCTTGTGCCGCCGTGCGATCGTCTCCCAGGTCATTATGTCGGTGAGGACGGCGAGTCCAGGCATTTGGACACACTGTTCTGACTACTTCTCCTAAAAGTAACACACCACAAAGGTCAGGCAAAGGAGGCAGAAGGAGAACATGAATGCATGGCGCCATCCACAGAAAATTTAGCACTAAAAAAACAAATAAGAGAAACTTTGCGGGAAACGCAACTCCAAACGAAGTATGAATAAATCCTTGTCCGCACCGGCAAGGTTCAAATCGGTAAAGATATGTGTGGATGTAGAAACCGCGTCGCCTCACGTTTAGTTTTTAAGAAAGATTTTTTATTTCTAAGCGTTGTTCTTTTATCGCTACATATTGTTCTACCATATTGCAAATGCTCGTCACTTGGTCATCGGGCGTTCAGTTGAGTAATCATGAGGAAATTACATCTAAATTAGATTATTATTTTCCTCATTGTAATTAATTGGCATTAGATTAGAGCCAGTGGGGCATATTCACGCATTGACAGACATCCTGCCACACATGAAGTCTTTCGATTTCAAGAAACCATTTCCTATGGATTATGGCTCTAAATGACTAATTTCTTCTCCCAGACCCCAATACCTTCTACCGCTTCCTAGTTTATTACCTCACAGAGCGGTCCGCCTGACACACGGGGACAGCGCAGGAGATTAGATTTGTTTAATGCCTCTGTATAATCAAACAGAAAACAACACTTGGATTACTGGATTATACTTCAGTGTCTGTCACATTGTGCTCTCCGTATGCTTCAGGGAGTATAAATAACCAAAAGGAAACTGATTTTTGCAGGGTTTTTTGTTTCGTTTTGTTTGTTTCCATTGGTAATTTGGTCATTGTTATTTAACCATAAGCTCCAAGTCTTTGAGGTTGGAACGCCTTAATCGTTAGCTCCCTGCTAAGACTCTCCACCGGATTCATGTCGGCACGCTGGCTGGGCCACCAGGGGGCGGTAATATTCCCTCCAGTCAGAACAAACATGTTGGAATCGCTTTAAATCTATGCCTGACAGAAGTATTTTTTCACAAATGCTTACTGTAATCTAACAAACGGATGCACCCATGCACCGACATTTTTTTTCATTTTCATTTATATCCGTTCCTTTCTTTGAAGTCATCACATCAGAGGACATTTTTACCTTAAACAACTTTTGATGGGTCCATTTACAATCAAGCATCAATTGCAGTCATAGACCACACACAATTATTAAGAGCCACAAAAGTTATTGATTTGGACAGAAGTTTGTTTTTACCCGACATGATATAAAGTGAAATAAAAATAACACCTCCCTTCCAGCCAGTTCAATGAATCTGAAGTTAAAGCTGACTCTTCGACTCTGGCTGTGCGGTGAGTGCATCTGCCTCTGACAGCATCACACACACACGCACGCACGCACGCACACACACGCAAGCAAGCATACACACACACGCACACACACACACAAGCATACACACACACGCATACACACACACCCCTTCGTCCCCCACACACACACCCCTGAACACTCTGCTGTCTGTCGGAGCCTTCCACCGTCAGTCTCCCAGTGGTCCAAATTTAACAGGACTCCGGCGGTAAAGACACCACAGTGGGTCTTTCATGTCCAACACCCTTCCTTGGTTACTGTTGCTATGCATGGCGGCCCGTTGCCGTCACCGGTGCATCCAATAGGCATGTCGGCGCGGCCGGGGGAGTCTAAAAACAGCATTCTATATTACAGCATATAATGAGAGAGGCTTCATCAGTGTTCTCTCCAAATGTCAGAGCAGCTTTAATGATCTGCAAAGCACACACACACACACACACACACACACACACACACACACACACACACACACACTGAAGCTCTGTGCATGCTATCTCAATGTGTGTGGCTCACTGTTGGTGTTTTTTATGTAATCCCACCCATCTTTATTCCTTATCTATGATTAGATATTTGTTTCTTCATGCAGCGTCTGCCTTATCTTGTTACTTTCATGGTCACCATAACATTTTTTTTTTTAATCTGTTTTTCCACTTGAAAAGAAAGTTCTGCACATCTGTTCACTAGTTACAAATATGCAGTGTTTTTTTCTTTTTTCTCTTTCGGTATTATTATGAAGACTGGATACGTTAAGGGTTCTGCTGAACACAGAGACCTAGAAAGTCCCTTCTCCAGATAATCTTAGACACTCGAAAGACACTGAACCTCCGTCCCTCCAGGATGTGTCTGTGCGGGTTTGATATTATTACGAGTGAGTCAGTTCACATGCAGGGCAGGAGAAAATACGTTGAATTATTTACGGCGAGTGATGAGCAGATGACAAACAGATCGGAGCCCAGTAGTAAAGACGGACGGAAGCAGGAAAAGCTAAAAGAAAAAAAAACAGGAAACAAAGGAGAAGCAGGTACAAAAACAAAAAAAAAGAGAAACATTTAATGGAAGGAGGCAGAAGGAAGAGTTTGTTCCCAAAACAGACAGAGAAAAAGCAGAAGGCAGGCTGAAGATTAAAGAGTTGTGGAGAGGACAATACAACCTAAGAGAAAGAGACAGAGTAAGAGGAAAGGCTTATGAGGGAACATGCCGGCCGGGGCTCTTGGTGCATTGCAGAAGGCATTGCCATGGAAACGGATGGAGGGAAAGCGCATGGCAAGGAGGAGGGGATTAAATAGGAAGGAAGAGATCACTGTTGAAGCTGGGAGGGAGGGGGCTCTGATGAGAAGGGAGGGGCATGCAGACAAATAAGTGGATATGAAGTTTAGATGAATAGCCTCTTAATACTTTACCACTAAGAATCTTTCAGAGTGGTGTATAAATTCATATTCAGCAATCCTTTGTCCAATCTGTTTTGCAAACACAAAACAGACTTTTAGGATGATGATGATGATAATGATCAATCACTGAAATAGTTTATTTACAATTTAATTTTTCCTTTTTGCTGTCAGTGATGCAACCAATGTTTCGCCAAGATGACAGTCAAGGTTTTACGACACATTTCTGCTTACATTACATGCTCTGAAAGACGACTAGAGTTATTGAGTAAAAATCGAAAGAGAAAGAGCGAAAAAGGAGCAAATTTTCAAATCAACGTACAGCGGTTGGGCAAAGTTAACCCCGAATGCACTTCAGAGTGAAACTGCTTTCCCCTCAGCAACTGGCTGCTGCCAACAAAACGTAACGTTGATTCTCCCAATAAATTTTATTTTACTACTAGTCAAGCGTTCAGAGACTCTAATTCCAATTAAAAAAAAAAAAAAAAACACTGCTTGAGGTCATAATAAATATTTTGGAATACAAAAACATGTTGATTTTTTTATTTATTTTCCTTTTCTGGAGAGAAAAAAAATCTGGAAAAGGTTTCTAATAGATTCAGTGCCTTGGAAAAGCATTAATACCCGTTGAAATTTTTCCACACTTTGACACATCACAACCACAAAATGTCAGTGAAGTTTAGGAGGGTTAAGGTTTTAGGTTATTAGACCAACAGAATGGTTCCCTCCAGAGTTCAATTCAATTCAAAAATACTTTATGGAACCTAAGGAAAAAATAAATGTTGCTGAATTCAGTTTTCCTCAGTGGGTTGTTGTAGATGGTGATGGCTATGGGCAGTATGTAGCAGTCAGTATTACAACAAATCTGAAGAAGCCTCTGATGGAAGACACTGTTGTCCTAAGAGGACGCTCAGAGTTGTACATAATGTTTTTCGTTTTATGAAAAATCCTTCTTTGCACAATCATCTTCAGAGGAACAGAACCAACTTTCTTCATCAGCTTGTTAGGCTTCTTGATGCTGCTGCCCCAACAGATGATGACAGCTGAAATTACACTGCATAAAGATTTATAGAACATATTGATCATCTTGCTGCAAACATTGAAAAACTTAAATACTTCAAAACATACTTAAGTCCAAACTTGCGTGTTTAGTCTAAACTGTTGTTCTGGCGATCACCGAGATATTTATACTCCACTTCCACCTCCCATGATGGAAACAGTGTTTGACCTATCTGCTTTAAGGTCACATTCATGAAAAGATGATTGGGAGAGTGCGGTCTCTCAATCATCTGTGGTGCTCCGGTGCTGCTGACATACAACCTTTAAGTTTCACAAACTGTGGTCTGTTTGTCAGGTGATCACTAATCAGTGAGCCAGGTGATTGCAGAGACATCCACCTGCGTCTTCTGGGGTTTCTCACTAAGTAAATCAGACTGAAGACGCTTCAACCTTCTCCGGGTCCGACTGAGGTTAAAGAGGTGCTGCAGAATCCCTTTGAGTTGCATCATTTGGCTCCATCTGGTTTCCCTTTGTCTTCCCAGTTCTTCTTGTTGGAAGCATCCTCACAGTGCAACAGGGCGGCAGTAGCATCATGCGGTGGGATTCTTTATTCTTGGTTGGTTTGCAATTGTGCAACATTTCTTCGGTTTTCGGATCATAGAATGCTTAAAAATGTTAAGATTGAATTACCAACAATAGCATTTAGGTGTCTTTTGAAAGGATTTGCACAATTTTCTTTTAATTTTTATTTAGGAGTAACAAAGTGATGGGGGGAGGGACTGAGTACAAATGCATGCCACACTTTTCAGGGTTTTGCTTGTAAACTAAACAGCTCTCCTTCCACTTTGTGTTGGTCTGTAGCATAAAATACTAATAAAATGTATTAACATTTGTTGTCGTAGCTTGATCAAAATGTAATTAAGATCAAGGGCTATTAATACACTTACAACTATTTGCATGTTGTGGAATAACAAATTGATATTTTATGATGCTCCAACATCTTTTAAATCTGGGCTTTCATTATCAACTCATATAAGATGCTACGACTTGTTGCCTTCTAACCACGTCTTGAATAACAACTCTTAGCGCTTAATTAAACCTGTGTGATTTGGTTGTGAGCCTTGTTGATGTGAGGAGTCTAGTTAAAGTGCCAGTGAGCTAAATAAGTGTTGCCTCAATAACATAATAAAAAAGAAAAAGAAAAAAAAAAGTGACATGAGATGAGCCGGTTGTCTCGGGTGGCATTGTCTGGGTCCAGATCTGAGGGCGAGGTTGTCATGGCAGCAGAAGTGCGCATGGAGTTTGTCTAGGTGTCATGCTATAAAGACACACACACGCACACACGCACACACGTACAAACACGTGGCTGTTGGAAATATTCTTGACTGCAGGATTATAAATAGAAAGCATCAGAAGACAGTCGCCCCCCGTGGGACTCCATCCTTCTCATCTTCGTTCTCCCTCCTCTACTCATCGGTGCCACTCCTCGTCGTTGACTCAAGTCCCTTCTACCCTCGTCATGCCCCCCCGATCCCCGAAGTCTCGTCGAGGGGCTCTGTTTGCCTCTGTTTATCTCCATAGCGATAGTGACGATGCAGGATGTCGGTGGTTGTCATGGCGATGAGACGGGCATGGCAGGGGTGCTTAATGAGACTGGAGTTGCTCGGGCTAATGAGGTGGGACGGCTGTGGCTGGGTGTGTTCTTCAACTGCGACGACGGGCAGACGGCTTGTTAAGGGTCCTTCCTTATAAGTAACTTCTCTGCGTTTTCTGAGCTGTCTGGGCTCCTATAGAGCTCCATGTTCTGCCTGTATCACGGCTGCAGTCGTAACGAGCTGCACGGAGCCAGTGTTTATCCGGTTGATCACATTTTGTTCGTGCTGTCATAACAAGTGGGTTGACGCGGTATTAGCAAGTTGGAAAAGGACGGAAAACCTTTGAGCTAAAACGTAAACTAAGAGAGAAGATCCCACCATGTTTCTGACTTGTTGCTCTGCAGCCGAGAGCGCTCAACACGTGAGCACCGACTGTAAATATTGCATGGTATACTGGCGCGCAGGTCACCAGGTATTATTGCCGTACTCCTGTGTGGGTGTGCTTCGTCTTCCTGTGCAGTCTTTTGGAAAAAGCAAATATTTCTGCTGCCTGATTCCTTATCCTTCTTGGGATTTCTCTAATCTAAACCTTCCCTAAATGGAATTGTAAAGGTGTTTTAAGAAGTCCAGGTACTGGACCGATGCTCCAGCTGTACTGTTCTTTGTAGGACAAAAGTTGGTTGAAGTATACATGACGCGGTCACCTTCTTGTTGCATAGACTAAGTCTTCCATAAAAGTTTTCTGATTCACGCCTAGTACTCCTTGGCATGATTGTGCAAAATGTACGGGTGTAGCGAAGTGGAATGGGTACCAGGGTAAGGGAATTCATAGTACTTGAGTTAACCCAATATGCATATTTTTCATCATCAGGTACACAAACAGTCCAGGGGAGATTTAAACCGGAACCCTGCTCACAACTGAAGACTAATTTACGTGGTATTAACTCTTAGAGATCATTTACTTTCATAGAATGAAACGAAGACATAACCATGAGCTTTAAAAATCTGCTGTAACATGGATTGTGTCTGCAAGGCCTTTGAGAGGTCGAGAACGTCGCGCTCTCCTCGTTCCACGCGAGGAAGTTTGAGAGTTTCCCATCTTGTTTGTAGCACGCCATGCACAGGACCGCTGCAGTGAGATTGTGATAGAGAGACCAACATCGAGGCTGTCCACCTTGGACAGCTTCTCTCGCTGGGGAGAGGTGCAGACACCTCTAAAAATTACACAGAGAAGCCGGTTGGTAGGAAACCAAAGGAAGTTGGAAGTTTTTCATGATGCAGTTGAAATACAAATGTGCCATTTCTGTTGTCATCCTTCTCCTTACTCATTCAAAAAGGGCCAGACTTGTTGAGTGCATAAATAAGACTTGTTCTATCTCTTGAGGTTTCCACTTGAAACTGTGGATACTTGCAGCTCCTCTAAAGTTACGGTGGCTCCACTGATTCATGGCCTCTCGGCCCAGCTTGTGGGTTTAGGCAGAAAGCCGTGTTTATGCCACTCACCCCAAACACTACATATTGTGCTTGGTTGCTGGTGGGACTATCTGTGGAAAAACTCTTTACCGCTTGAAAACTTATTGCCTCCAGTCACCAGAGCAGCTGCCAAATGACCTGTGTGTGTGTGTTTAAAAAAAATGGAGTGTAGTAATACCTGAAAAGTGGAGAGAACTCTTTTCAACAGAGCAGGGGCATCCCAAAGGATATTAAGCAAGATTGGCTCCTCGCCTGAGTGAGCTTGCTTCAAAATAAATAGCGCAGAAACGGCCAATCTCAAGGTGAATTTAAATTCCTCCTCAGTGGAAAGGAATTGGTTTTGAAAAGGGAGAAAATGGCGTTCTATGATCACGTATTCTCAGTTGGTTTGGGATACGTGTGTGTAAGGGTTTTATTTTTGTTTTCTTTAGATGGCGGAATGAAGAAGCTCCGCAGTACAATCCGAAGGAGCACAGAGACTGGCATCGCCGTGGAGATGAGGAACCGGGTGACACGGCAGGGGAGCAAAGACTCCACCGACGGCAGCACCAACTCCAACAGCTCCGAAGGAACGTACGTGTCCGAGCGGCGATCTCAACGTCCGTCCACCCGTGATTGTCTGACAGTCTGTCGTAATCTCTGTTGTTCTTCTTTTTTAGGTTTGTCTTCCCTACCACTCGCCTGGGGCCTGAGAGTCAGTTCAGCGACTTTCTGGATGGTCTTGGCCCCGCCCAGATCGTAGGCCGGCAAACACTAGCCACACCCCCCATGGGTAAGGCTCTAGTGAAACCCATATTTTGCAGGAGATGTCCACTGTGGTGGGTTGCACAAATAATTTGCATGCAGTATCTTTAAAATACTTGCAAAGAGAGAGCATGGGATTAGATAAGATTATAAATTATTAAATTATTATTAAATATAGAAATGGAGGCGTAGTCTTGTTTATGAACGATGTGATGGAGCTGTTTCATTTGACTTTGTTATTGGACTTAAATGGTCCAGATCTCTCTCTCTTCTCTTTTTATTTTTTTATTTTTATTTTATTTTTTTAGAATTTTTAGATGGTGGAAGGAAGAGGCAGAGTAACCTGGTTCTGTTTTGGGTACATTTTAGTTAGATAAATGTTTTATTATGAACAAAGTTGACTTTAAACTCAGTTAAAAAAGATACTTTCTTATGTTACAGTTCTCTGGAAGAAATAGGTCTTAGTTAAATCTGCAAGTCAAATATTGAATAAAATGTGAAATATGACTTTTAAAACATGCATTTTTTCTGTTCTTGTTTTTTTATAAGACGCAATAGATTACATGTAAACAAATGCATGTTAATTTTTGTCAGTTTTCCGTTTGCAAATATGTATGTGCTTCTTTATACTCACAAATGCTTTTGATGTAAACAAAAAAAAAAAAAAAACACAGACACACAACAGGCTGCCCCCTCTGACTTGCTGGTTAACACAATCCTCCAGGTCTTTGTCGCCCTCTACTGTTACTCCCTGTCTTCTGCAGATTTAAGATGAATTTTGAATTCCAAGTCTAAAGTGCATCCATTTATTTGCTGCTGATTCGTTCCCTCTCTCTAGGGGATGTCCATGTAGGCATGGTAGACAGAGGAGGGCAGCTGGAGGTGGAAGTGAACCAGGCCAGAGGGTTGACCCCAAAACAAGGCTCCAAGAACATACCAGGTACTGACGCCACCGGCTAAATGTGCAACAGCTGTCCATGCAGAAGGCTCACTACAAATCATCTCGCTTAGCAACCTACGTGAAGGTGTATCTCCTGGAGAACGGCATGTGCTTGGCCAAGAAGAAAACCAAAGTAGTAAAGAAGACTCTGGATCCCACCTACCAACAGGCTTTGTTGTTTGATGAAAGTCCTCAGGGCAAAGTCCTACAGGTAACTGGACTCTGGGTTTCTGATTTATTTTAATGAAAGATATGCAGACATGAAGTTTACTTACATCTATTTCCCATAGCTCTCGTGCGCATGATGATGCCACTGACAGCGCTTTGTTTTACTGTTATTTCTCCTCCAGGTAATAGTGTGGGGGGATTACGGACGTATGGACCACAAGTGCTTCATGGGAATGGCTCAAATCCTCCTGGAGGACCTGGACCTGTCTGCCACCGTCGGCGGCTGGTACAAGCTGTTCCCTACCTCCTCTCTGGCAGACCCCAGCATCGGACCCCTCACCAGACGCCTCTCCCAGTCTTCCCTGGAGAGCGCCACCAGCCCCACGTGCACCTAGACACCCAGCAGACGTCCCGCAGAACGCAGACACCGGCACGCGTACTGTACATACAACGACGACTGTATCCGAAGCGCGACGCAGTTAGGCATACACCATTCAGCGGCACATCCCAGGTTCCACACGCATCGACGGCCACACATTCCTCCATCGTTCATCACGATTCACCCGCCAAACCTGAACCCAACGTAGACACGAGCGACGTGAACATGTAGCGATCCTCATTTCACGCCAGGCGCCACGCCCCTGCATTCCGAAGTCGTCAAACCTCCGCGGCGCGTCTCATCCCGGGGCCATCCCGATCGATGCCAGTTTCTAATCTCTCTATGCCAAACTAAGAAAAAAAAACTTTATTTTTTAAAACCAAAGCAATTGTTATTGTTGTTCTTATTATTCCTATAAGTAGTAGGTGAAACTAGTATACAATATAAAAGTATGGATATGTAGCAGAGTCAATGACTTAGATGTAATGCAAAAAAAAAAAAGTAAAAAAGAAAAAAAAAAGAAGATATATTCTACATACACACACAGAGAAGCTAAGAGCGGGATATCGAACACAAACCTGGCTCGGACGTTCACATAATGGCTGTTATGTGAGGTAGCAACACTGCTATATTCTATGATTTTCACAGGGCAGAGTTTATACATGAGTATCTAAATATATACGAAATAGATAGCTAAATACTTATTTGTCTTTCTATATGTATCGGCTGCATTCTGCATGTTTGCTTGCGAGACATTTTAGAGCGCTTCAAAGTCTTTTTATTTAGCTTGCCTTGATCAACGTAAACAGTGCCGCTGACTTTATTTTGCCGATATGTCCCGACGAAAAAGGAGCACCGAGTTAGAGCAAAGGACGTGACTGTCATCGCTGTCTGCAGAAGAAGAAAATGAGTTAGCCACGCACTCGCTGCTGACTTCACAGTTCCTTCCTTCACCTTTGGTGTGCTTGAACCACTTCTGCATCGGGGTTGGGGATGAGGCGGGGGTGGAGGGGGGTGTTCTCACGTGTTTGGACTGCCATTTCATTTCCTTTGTTTTGATGTCCTGAATTCTTCTTCCTGCTCAATGAGATGGGAAGCATCAGCAGCAGCCCTTTTCTTGCCATGGCCACTCGTTTGTCCCTCTGAACCTGCTGTAAATATGTAAACCTGTATATAATTTGAGAGGACTTTTTTTTTTTCTTTTTTTCTGTTTTTGGACATTACAATAGCATTATAGGTGCAGCCACAAATATTAAAATAACATTGATAAGTAAATGTATTTCTTCAGTTCAGTTTAAAAAGTGAAAGTCATATATTGTGTAAACATTTTTTTTATCACACTTTTTCCTTCCACTAAATTATGCAGCGAGTGTCTGGTGAACAACTGTCAAGTCAGCAGTGTTAACCAAGAAAGATTAGTCTGTAACATTATATCTCAGATATTAAATTAGGGACATTAATAAGACTAAACATCTCTTGTTATCCATTTTTAAGTAAAATAAATGAGTTACAATATTCTCACGTTCAAATTTAGGATTTGCATTAGTTGTAAAGTATTACGTGATGTAATGAATCGAAAGTATCCAATATATGATTTTCACTTTTGAAGTGAATTAATGAAAATAATAAACTTTTTGATGATATTCTAATTTACTGGCACAAACATTTACTTTCCTAGTACTTACAGTAACCAGCCACGTTCTGGTAGTTGAACTTGTTTCAGGTGCAATATGTTACTAACACAACCTTCAGCATTCCTGTTTTTATATTTTCTGTTTGGCAGTATGTTTATGTTTTTTGGATAGCACTTTATTGTCAATTTTTTTGTATTATTTTTCAATTTTAAGTCCAGGCGGTGGTGAACCGCCTCTATTTTTCTGTATTATATGATGACGATTATTATCGGTAATCAATGTTGTCACATAAGTACTGGCGTTTAAATACTCTGAAGTTCATTGCACATTTCCAAATCTTTGAATTTCAGCAGAGATGTGAAACCAGAGTGTATTTTTTTTATTGAAATTATGGAGACGCACTGGAGCGGCTGAGACTGGTTCTGGTTTTAGACTTGCATCTAAGCACTTATCTATAATATTTAAGTCCAAAATCTTTTTTTTGTTGTTGTTCACCTTGGACTCAATTAAAAAAAAATACATTACATAAAAAAAAGTTTGAAGATTTGTCACAAAAGGCATAAACCCTGAAATTACTTAAATTTTATTTTATTTTTTTTTGCAAAAAGATATTACTTTTCACAGTTTATACCATACCATACTAGGCATTGGCCGATGTAAAAACATAAAGGAAAATCACATCATTAAATGTTTCAGATTTTCTCACTGCATAATCAAAATATTGATCACAAAAAAGTAGACGTGATCTTGAATTTTTGGACGTAACACAACAAATAAAAGTTATTTTTACTGGTGCCATAATATTACATTGACTACAGTTACTGTTAGTACATCTATAATAGTGTTATCAGCAACATTTACTTCATGTTATTTAGATTCTAGTGAATAGATTAACACCAAAAAACTTTGATTAAACACCCCATAAGTTTAGTTCTTTCTCTCTCTACTCTTTATAGACAAAAACAAGATATTAGTGGAGCTGAGGGCCGAAGCAAACCGCCGGGGCTTCTGAGGTTCCTTCAGGATGACAAACTTTTTAAAGAGTCACTTTATTGGCTTGTTATAATTAAGAGTCAACCTTGTATATAGATGGATTTTCCCTGAGCGTTAACACTGTTGACCTCTAAGGCTTGTATGTTGATAAATTTCATTTTGGTTTCGTTGTTGTCTGTCATCAAAGAGCTTCTTCTTCTTCTTTTTCTCGTCATCTTTCATCTTAAAAGGGGAAAATCTGATGAGCTGAGTCTCCTCAGTACCTATTTTAGCCTCTTTTGAACTTCAGATACATTTATCTCTGATATTTTCAGATCATATGGATGTTTAAAACCTGCTTGTAATGTACTTACACCCCTATTTTAGAAGTAGCTTCAAATCAGGGCTCTATTTTCAAGCTATTTCTTGTAACTGGTTATGGTACCGTTTCTAAGGTAATCTTCTGGATCTTATGTTCTTTGTATGATTTTCCTGGATAGCTGCCATGATCTATGAAAAAGATATGAGTGCTTTCGATCTCCACACATGCTTTGAGTGTGTAAAAGAAAACCACACCTAAAATTGATCTCTCTCTCTCTTATTTATACTTACGAAGGTCACATTTTTGCAGTAACTCCATGATCGAATTGTGCTACTTTTGCTCTGCCATGCCAACTGAGTGAAAGTAACTATGGGTTTTGTAAATGTCTGTCAAAACAGAAAACAATGGATTTCTGCGGCCAAAAGAAATGGTTAGAATGTGTCCTTTCTTTAAAGTGCAGCATCTTTGTGTAAGCTTCATTGAACAAGTGCTTTCGATGTACTGCGGGTTGCATCATGTGTGGCAGGCCAGTGAGTGATGTTATTTAGATGATGACCGTTGAATTGTTAGAAATCTGAGGAGGAAGGTTCTCCAAACTTTTCACAGCTTTCATGATCCATTTACAAAGGATTTAAAACTGATTTCTAATTTAAATGAGAAAAGATGACGCGAGTAAATATAAAATGCAGGTTCCAAGCGTTGAATTCATTGGAAAAAAGCTATTCAAAGTAATTTGACCCTTTTGTGCACAGAAGTGAGTCTAAATCTACTGGAAAAAACACATTTTTATTTCAGTTTTTCTTTATGTGACAAAAAAAGCTAAATTGGGGGCAATTACTTCTTTTTACAGCACTGTGCTGTCTTTAAAAAGTGTCAGAAAGCCGAAGCCTGGAGGAGTTTTGTGGAGCTAAAATCTAGAAGGACTTTCTGTTTGTTGTCAAGGTAGAGTCATAGATCAGGACTGAGTGGGAAACGTGTCGCTCTTGGTCCGTCTTGGTCCTCTAGCTTAAATCTCACATTGATTGTAAATCCGTGGATGTTCAGGATGTCAAATCCACTTGCTTCACGTGCATAATTGTGTTATGTTCATCTTCGCCCGTGTTGAGTACTGCGTTTAAAACGTATTTTATTTTTGTAAGGACAGAGATTTTATTGAGAGCAGGAGTCGGAAAGGCGAGGTTGGGCAAAACCTGCCTTTAGGTTTTTGCAAAAAAGAAAAAAAAAAACAGCAAAACGAGGGCTTGATCAGTTTACAATGGCCTTATTTTGTGTGGGAGACGTTGCTTCGCTATTGTAGCACACACAACTGAAAGATTTTTGTAAAAAAAAAATTAAAAAAATTAAAAAATGTATTTTGCTTGAAATAATGTACCGAAGTTCTATATGTGTATAGTTTTATGAATGTATTTCTAATTTGTGCACTTTTTTTGTCATCCTGTTTGCTATATTGTCTATCTGAAGAACTTTACAACCCCCTCTCTTCTACTGTACTGTATTATCTACGTCTTATTATTTGTATCACGAGAAAGGAGCATGAATTCTGTCTGGCAAAAGGCATTCTGATTCATATGTCGCCACGATGACTGTTGAGCTGAAATGATTGCTTCCCTCTGCATCCTGTCTCTGCAATCTCCCCACTTTATCAAACTCATACTTTTGAATAAGGTAATGTTTGCTGCACGGTGTTTATGACAGTTTTTTTTTTTTGTCTAATTCTGCAAGGCACAGTGAAGGGGTTTCCATTAGACAACTCACACATATGCAAGAGAGTTCTCTAGATGCTGTACCTTTACGTAGCATGGCTTCGGCCTTATGTTTTCCTCGATACGTCTTCAGGCAATAACCATTCAGCTGTAGCCCGTTTCTCAGTTATCAGAGCTGGGCCTGTGGTTACTGTGCCACGACAAATAAAATACATTTCGAGCACTAAAAGTAAGTATACTCAACCTAGCATGCTCTGCATTGTGAATACACGTTAGGATGGTTTTCATGAAAAACGAGGTTCGTTTTGTCTTTGAGCAAGTACGCATTCCGTATGCCGCTGCTGACACCTAATGGCACCACTGATGAAGACGTGGAAAAATATTTAAA
Organism: Poecilia latipinna; assembly: GCF_001443285.1. Taxonomy (NCBI): domain Eukaryota; kingdom Metazoa; phylum Chordata; class Actinopteri; order Cyprinodontiformes; family Poeciliidae; genus Poecilia; species Poecilia latipinna. The sequence goes on along the minus strand of NW_015112757.1, from coordinate 39,699 downwards.
TTAATTAATTGAAATCCTGTTTTATGGCAGACCCAAAATGTCACAATAGACCTTGTTAAGCTGGTCAGAGCCTCTAGGAACCTTCAGTTAGTAGTCTCTGTTGTCATGGGGTTCAAATATCCCAGGACACTGAGGCCATTTCGTAGCCATTGGCCAATAGGTTTGATAAGGACGGCTGGAGGACTGTAATGAAGGTAAAACTATTGCACTTTGGGGCCATAAAGCCTCCATATTAGCTACAATGTCTTGTCTTTCCATCACAATCATAAACTTATGTAGTTTGTGTGTTCACGCTCGTATTTTTTTCACAGCAACTCAAATACTAATGAATAACTAAATTGCTGTGAGCAAGGACAAGTGTTTTTAAAAGTACGATATTTTCTAAAATACTATTTTGAGTTTGTAATTATTTCATTTTGAGACGGAGCTCTGTCAACTGAAGATGATTTCACACATCTGCAGCAGGAGTGCCATTATGTGTGGAAGGTGCCTGAGTAGCAACTATCAACATGAACAGGACAGGCATCATCACTGAGCTTTACTTTTTTTTTTTTTCCTTTTCTTTTCTTTTCTTTTGGCAAGTTTAAGAGTTTGTGCTGCTGGATCCTTTTCATCTGTTGTCTATAACCATCAGCTACCACAGCACAAGCTTTACTATCCACATTTTCTTTTTTTTCTTCTTTTTTGTCTGTCAGGGTATTACAAGGCCCAGGTGTCTCTCAACCCTTCATCTCGCCAAGGCCCTAAAAGCACAGAACACAACCCGAACTTACAGCTCCAAGAGTCAAAATTACATCAGTATTCAGATTTATTTTTGTTGGAATCTATAATATTCCTGGCAGATCTAGATGTAAAACATATAAAGATTGAACAACTCTTTCGTGGTTGTCTTCAGCGTTCCCATCCGAGGAGTGTTGGCAGCGCAACAGGGTCGGAGGAAAAAAAACGTACCGGGCCGTGATGACGTGTATGAGAGTTTGCGGTTGAGAGGAACAAAAAGGGAGCTGTAATTTTATACCTGTGCTTTGTAAATGTTTTCTATGTGCAGTATTTGATAATGTAAAACTGGTATTTTTGTGGTTTGTACGCTGCAAAATTGATTACTTAAGGTGCACGTAGTTTTGTAATAAAAAAAGAAAAAAACAATAGAGCCAAACCGGGAGTGGGGGGTTAAATGGAAAACAATTTGGAATTCTGAAGCCTGTATTTGCATGCCCTTTGACATCTGGACGCTGAAATAAATAAAGTTCATTTGAATCACTATTTCTGTATAAATGTTTTTTTTTTTTTTTTTTTGAGGCCTCAATGCTGCGAAGATTTTTGTCGGTGTTTCTGGTCACTAGAGGGCAGCAAAAACAAGGTTCACATAAATTGTTTATAGTCATGTTTCTTTTACAATAAAACAGTTTTAATTTTATGTATGTTTTCTTTATGCAAAAGGCTAAGAAACTTTTTTAAAAAGAGAATTTATTTAGGCAATATTTTTCTCATATAACAGGGACAATATATTTTTAATCAAACTTTTATTTATTGATTTCATGAAGGCGTAAAACTAAAAGAGGCAAAGCATGTGAAAAAAATGCAGAGCTAATATACAGAACGTATCCATCAATCTCGTTAATGAATGTAATGTACAGGTATCCTATTAAAGAATAAAACCTCACTACATATTGACATGACAAAAAGGTACATTCCTTCATTTTCTTTCATTTCCCAGGAAATGTAACAGAGACAAAAAAAAAAAAGGACTGGACGCAAGGGAACTTTTTCCATGAAGTCCTCAGTGTTCTCCAACAAAATCTCCTATTACAGTGTACGATCTTAGCAGATCAATATCGGTTTCTGCCGAGCCAGCGATTTTAGTCACGTGGCCCCCCAAATTTAGCCCAACTGGAAAAAAAAAAAAGAATATAGCTTTAAAGAACAGAGCTGTGAAAGTTGCAGTGTGTGCAGATATTAATGTGAGTCTCTCACATTAAGCATAAAAAACAGTGTCAAAGAACCAAAACCGATTAAAACAGAAGATAACAAAGTGTGGAAAAACTAAGAGTTTTCAGCAACGGTTTCATGCATTTCAAAGGAAGAGCAACTGTAAACGGCGAAGATAAAGACGAGGTTCTCTGAAGGTTTGCGAGGTGGTAGATTTGTGTATGCACATTCTCATTTCCACTTCATATTGTACGTTGGCCAGACTGTAAGTGTTCCTGAATCACCTGAAAAAAATTTACCAAATCAGTCTGATCACAGTTTGCTCCCAACACAGAGGCAAAATGATGATGGAACAGAACCTGACGAAAAAGGCATTCCACCACAGGACATCCGACAGACAAGTCCACACTATTGGACGCATTCAAATAATATTAAAATAAAAAAACAACAACAATGGCAGCAATAGTCAAGTCTGTGTACCCATTACAATCAGGAGAACATTCATGACACACATTCATTGATAGTTTTGTTAGTCTTGGTCACAGACTGATTAGAATATACAGTAGATAGAAACATCTGGTAATCTGAAAACGTACAGTACGCACAGTCGACGGTGGATAGACATTCTCTTCATGCAGTTCTGTGGAAGTATCTGAAACATGACTGAGATAATCACCCTCCTTGGTTTCACTCTCGATTTGGGACATTCAACGTTGTTTGAGGCCACAATTGTACAAGGTGGATAGTCGGCTTAAGGTGTTTGAGCAGTTACAGGACGACAAAAGCGTGCGATCTTTCGAGTGTCCTACCCTTTCTGAGGCAATAGCACAGTGAAGTGTAACAGCAGGGATTCCCAAAGACACAGCTCAAATGCCGTGGTCATTTTTATACTAGTCACTAGCTAGGTGGCAATTTGAGAAAAGAAAAAAAATAAAAAATACTGTACAGTCTTAATAAAGCTAGTGCTAATCTTTGGTCTGCAAAAATCCGGTATAGGACTTTTTCTTTTGACACTTTATTAATAATTTAAATGAAGCCCTCAGTATTTTCAAAAGCAGACATCATATAGAAATGCTGTTTAGGTAGGCTTTGTTGCTGTTCTAGGTTTCAAAACAAAGTTGCTCTAGGAACTCAAAAACTTAAAGGGATTTTTAAAAAATATATAGAGATTCACTCGGGACCCATTTTCTTTTATTCCTTTTACAGAAACAAAAGAAATAAAGAACATTCAAGCCATTCAAGTGATTTTAAACCTTTGGGAAATCGTGTAATTGCTAGTATATATAGCTCATTTTAGTATACTACTGGAAAAGGAAAAATTAGCCTAGCTTGCTTTAATTTAAGTCATGGCTGCTCATTGGAAATGAGATTAGAAAATACACTTTAAATAGGACTCTCTCCTCAAAATGAGCAGCCATAAGTCACCACATTCTAGTTGTTTATTTCACTACATTGTACATTTCAACAGATATATTGAGCTAATTTTAGCATCCCTCTGGAACAAAGTGTGTTTCAGCTCAGTTTTAGGAAAGTGCTTCATATGCGACTCTTTGCTCAAAATATTTGGCAATTTGTGGTAAATTGGACATCATTATATTCTTTATTTGCTATTTTTTTAAAGAGGACATTTGTCAAACATTTGGAAAATCTGTTTCTTCTGGGGTTTTTTTCGATCCTATGCCCATAAAAAGAGAAATTCTAAGCAAATTTTAGTACCCTAATCCTAAAAAAAGATTAGCATAGTTTGTTTTAATGTTACTTTTAGTTGATCATATCAACAGTTAGCAGCAGTTTCTTTCACTATTGAGAAAAAAGTAATTTTTGACCATTTGGAAATGTTATTCTTATTTATTTGCTACCCTGCAGACTAAAAAAGAAATAATGAGCAAATTTTAGCATCCTAATGGAAAGGGAAGATTAGCCTAGCTTATTTTAGCTTGATTTCTGTCTGTTCTTATAAAATATATTTCATTTCTCTTGTAAGGTAATATCCTATAAGTAGGAAATTAACTTTTCAATTATCTGTGTTATTCTGGAAGTTATGTGAATATATTGTGTGGCCTTATGCACCTAAAAACACATTTTGAGCAAACCTTAGCGTACCACTAAAAATGGGCAATCAGCCTCATTATTTTATATTGATTCTCAGGTGGGGTAATTAGCAGCAGTTTCTTCTACTTGCAAGAAAGTATATATACTAAATGGAAATGGATTTCCATCAGAGTAATTTGTGATAGTTTAAAAATCCTGACTAAGAATATTTTTGCTAACTACAAGAATAGGGAAAATTAGCATAGCTTGTATTAGCCTGTTTAACCATTCACAATACGGTGGATGTTACATCGCTGTTTATTTGTTTCCTTAAATGCCACTGGAAAAGGGAAATTAGGCTAGTCAATTTTTGTTATTTTATGCGTTTATAATTAACTGTTTACTAACATCTGTAAAAAAAAAAAAAAGTACTTTAAGCTGGATTCTGCACTCAGTTTTCGTGTTGATAACAAACCATTTGTTATTGCAGCCGCTGCTTTACACATGGTTCAATTGTCCTTTTGAATGAGCTTGGATCAGGAAACCCTGATGGTGCATAGATTACAAACAAATCCCACAAGGTGCCTAATATTTTCTTTGTCTTGTCTCAATAAATTCGACTTTCAGGATAGGCGAATTTCTGTGCTCAACCTCAGGGTAAAAAAAAATAAATAAATAAATAAAAAGATATTTTCCAAAAGCAAAAGCAACTTCTTCACACCTACTGAATACACACGTGGGGGATATGGAGATACTCTCATATAACGGTTAGATACAAATAAAGGTGTGAACGCCGAAGCAAATGGTCTCTGAACCCTGTTGTCTTGGTACCAAAATGTCCTGAAGGCAAACATGGAAAATTGCAGAACATGGCTATGAATGGGACAGCGAGAGGAGGCTTAGGTAGAGAGGAGAGAGAGGAGAGATAGAGACAGAGGTAGTAATCATTTCCCAAATCTTCTTCACGCCCGTCTTCTCCTCCTCCTGTTGCCTTACGTTTCAAAAATGTTTCACGTTGTTCCCAATCCGTCCGTTGCCTCCCATCTTGAAGATGTTCCTGCAGCTTTCAGGTGTATAAAATCACTTCCAGACGTGTGCCGCCATGTGCGTCGAACTCGGAGCTGTTGAGCTTCCTGGGTGCTGGCTCCCGTTTCCTGCCATGCCATTGGTGCTGTACAGATTCATGCCAGCTACTTGCTGAGTCATCTAAAAGAAAGCAAAGCACTCTTTAGAATCAACAAGGATTGCATTTTTTTTCTTTTCTTTTTTTTTTTCTACTGAAAATGCTCCAAAACGATTACACACACCTGAGCCATGTTCCACTGAAGCTGCTGGCCTTGTTGCACTCCATACATTTGCTGGTGAGGTAGTGGGGCCATGCCTCCGACTTGCTGTTGTCCCATCATCCCACTCTGTTGTGCAGCCAACGCTCCATTCTGCTGCTGCAAGACCATCCCACTTTGCTGCTGTCCCATCATTCCCTGGCCCATCCCTGTCATGTAAGGTGTTGCCACAACCCCACTTGGCTGAGCCATGACACCCTGAGCGCCCATTAATCCGTTCTGCTGTCCCATCATGCAGTTCTGCTGGGCTCCGATCATGCTGTTCTGGTGAACCCCCATTAAGCCGCTCTGCTGCTGACCCATCATGGCCATTTGTGACGTCATCATGGCGCCTCCCATCCCCCCAACCTGGGCTAACGAATGGTATGGGCCGTAAGGATGTGTCGGGAATCCCATCCTGTTCATATATAAGCCTGGTGAAAACAAACAGAAACGCCGTAAGGACAAACAATACTCAGTAAAATAAGCTAACCATGAAGGTATCATAAGACCTGAGGGAAATCTGTGCAGAGCTCACCGTGTGTGGCCATACCGCTGGCGTGCAGCGAGGGCGTGGAGGCGTACAGCGACAGGATGGAATCCTTGGACAGCTTCTTGACGGCGCCTTCCTCGGCTTTGGGTTTTGGATCCATGAACAAGCTGAGGTTTTCAGGCACTGAGGCGGTCACTCTGCTTTGAGGCAAGGAGCCGGATGCAGGCTGGACAGAGAGAAAAACGCCAAGGTTGATAAAAAAAAAAAGGAAAAAAGCCATCAGAATACACAAGTAGAAAATAGAAGAATTGGGAACTCTGCAATACAGAAATGTTAATGTATTGCGTTTGCATTTAAAAGGGAAAATAATGGTCAAGTTAGTGGGATGGTTGTCAAATTGCAGTGGAAGTTTCTGAGAACTGATTATGCATATCATGGAAGCATAAAAAAATAATAATCAAAACTTTTGACATAATCTGAACTGCTCTGCCAGGTAAAAGTCAAATAAGAAATGAGAATACAAATCTAGACATTTACTTCTTCAAAATTAAATGTCTATTTCATATTGGACAAAGATAATATTCACAAATCTCCCAAGAATCAAACTGAGGAACTTTTCACTTTGATTGCATAATAATTACAGAATTTCATTATAACATGTAATTACAATGAAAAAGTTATTTTCAGTTTAATTATAGATGTGGTAAACAATACATATTTAAAAAAAAAAAGAACAAAAACTTCACATTTGTGTTGAGTTAATAAATAATCTGCATGCCGTTTTAAACTACCATAGTTTTTGTAGAGGACACTGAGGTTGGGGCTGGAAGAGAACCAAAGAGATCCAGAGCAGATTGTGCCTGAGCTGGATTCGACGCTGCCGGGCTCTCGTTACTGTCTGGAACACATCCTCCACCATTAGACACCGCAGGACTGGGAGTAGGTGCATCTAATGGAGGGTAGATGGAAAAAAGGGAGGCCGTTATAGCTCTTCAAGATATGAGTCAGCCATTTTTAAAATCCATTTATCAAATAAATTGTTCATTTTAAACCTCAAAGTGGTGATAATTTGTGCCTCCCATTGAAAGATAAGCATATATAGAGTGGTGTGGAAAGTCCACTGTGTAGACGCAAAGTGTGAGTGCAGGTGAGGAAGTTCAAAAGATACAATACCGAGTCCAAGTAGATCTGTAACGGCCTGGGAATCTGTCTTCGGGCTCACGTCTTTTTTCTAAGAAAATCAATAGAATCAATGCAGCATTATTGCTAATTGAGAAATGGGCATGAATCCAATGGTCTTCTCAATCAATGACTTTCCCGCTCAATGCAGACTTAGGCCAGGCTGAAAACGTCGGCTCTAAAGAACTATATGCCCATTTTCCCTTTCATCTGACTGCACCAACTATACTGCACTTAAAATGTTCAAAATAATAATAAAAAAATAAAAAATAGAAACCTACCAGTTTCATTTTCTCAAACACAACAGGCTCCTTAGGGATGTTGTCACAACTTTTTTCTTTCTGTGAACAGAAAACAGATTTGGACTAGGCGTTAGCAGAATCTTCTTTATCTTGAAGATTCAGCCTGAGGCAAAAGACCAATTTATTTTCCTTGTTTGACTCACCCTGAGCATCTGGATGTCAATAACCTTATCCATGTACTTCTTTTTCTCATACTTGTCCCTGATGAAGATCTCTGCAGCTTGGTCTGTCTCGGGCCTCTGGAAGCATTCAGGTAAAAAGGCCTCGTAGAGACGTTTGGCCTTGGCGTTTCCCATCTCTTGGACGCACTAGGGTCACCAGAGCACAACAAACGCAATTACTGGATTGCATCAAATAGAACAGTAGAATTTTAAAGGTCTGACTCACTTATGTAGAAATGCTAATGGGGAGCGGACCAACAGAGTATTCAAGCTAGCTTAGGACCCTATTCTATTCAAGATATATTTTTGTCTGATTGAAAAAAAAATTCTATCTACATGGTTTTTGGCAATCCAATTCAAAAATGTTGTAAATACTTATGGTGCACCATTAGGTTACATTAAAAACCTCAAAATAAGAAGATGCTAACCATGGCTAAAGTTTGCTAGGCTAAAGATTATCTCCAAACACCATTGACTTCACTAGCTTACATCTGAAGTTTTACGGAAACAGAATGAACATAAAGCAAATATATATACAGGAAAACACACACACACACACACACACACACACACACACACACACACACACACACACACACACACACACACACACACAAACTGCTTTCTCATTGTTGTGTTTTCTTGTTTATCACTATAGATAAATGCAGCAAGCCTAAACAAGCTGACTAGCTTTTGTTGAAATGTACTTAACAGAAAATGTTCAGTTGTTGTTTTTTTGAATCAACGGTATCTTAATAAATAAGTGCATTTAGTATTTATCATTGAGAAAAAAAAAATTATATAAAAAAAATGTTACTTAAAATAAATACTGTTAATTGGCCTACGCCTAACCATACATCATTTCTTGTCAGTTTTCCTGATGCTAATTAGCCATGACAAGCTATTAGCTGATTAAGTTGTTCAAAACACTAATGTGTAAGATTTGTGCTGGCAAAGAGCCCACTGATGATTTGGGCAAACTGTGTATTCCTTATTGAGCAAGAAATGCATATTCTTAGCTTAGAAAAAGAATAATTGCTAAATAATTTATGGTAAATAAACCATTTGTTTGACATACTGACAAAAACCAAGGTTATTGTGATGCTAATAGCATCAATGATAGCTCATTAATTAACAATTAAGATGCATCCAGTATGTAACCAGGGAGTTAATTGAATCCCTCACAAGTCTTCTTCAAAGCAAGCTATGGCATGACTATGCTTGTGTATTTTGAAGCTTTTGCTAATCTATCGCTTTAGCGTACGGACAGTTCGGGCCTCTGACCTGGACCTGCTCCTGTGTCCACTGATCCAAATTGACAGACTTGACCTTTGAGATGTGGACCCCAAGATTTCGATGAATCCCAGCACAGCGGATGCAAACGAAGATCCCTAAATTCCAGGAAGCCCATCTCGGACCTGGGAGAGACGGAGGAAGAGGACGAGACATATTTGAACACAGAGCAGCGTCTCTACGAGAGAGGGTAATGAGTCTATCTAGTGGGATATCAGAGAGCCAGATTGTGTGGGAGCGAGTTCAATAATACATGCTGAGTCTGAAACCTCAATTATGAGTTTGAATTCAGCAGGGAACACAACAAGTAATCTTCTGCAAGTCATGTGGTTTTGCTAACACATAATAGCATTGAATAGATGTGCTTGTCTGCATGACTGAGAAGACAGGGAGAGCACAAAAAATAAATAATGAAAAACACACACACACACTCACGCACACTCAGTCTGGATACCTGCAGGGATGATTACTCATTTGGTCATGAGCCTGCATGTGTGGGAGCAATGTTATCTGAACACGCTATTATGTTCACAACACTGCCATATGCATCTAAATGGATCCATCTGATGTTTAAATCACCCTCTTTGCGCAGCATACACATGTAGAAGATATAATTCCAGGTTTGCTGTCTCTACTTACATTTCAGTAATTACATTGTATCTATACATATATTTTTCTCAAACTTTACATTTTTCCATTTTGTTCTTTTTTTGTTTTGTTTTTTACATTTATTATACTCTTAATGCCATGATAGTAACACATTCTAACCGCATAAGGACACTTTGCAAACACTACACAAAATAAAAACCAGGAACATGTGATTATAGAGAGCATGCTATCTATAGCAGGGGGAGTTTTGAGTCTGGATCTGAACAGAGGGAGAGAATCAATATTTCGACTGTCTGGTGGGAGTTGAATGCCTGAGTCGGGGAGCATAGGAGCTGAAAGCTCTGCTCCACAGGGTGCTAAGGGGGGTGCAGGGCGTAGCGAGTCGGGAAGACTGTGCATGGCGTTGGATGTGCGCACAAGGAGTTTTACGTCTGTTGTGGATTTGATGTGAAGTGTAAAACTTTAATGATGTGTTGAAGCCCACAGCATTCAGGTGATAAAATGAAGCTGCATTCTTGACCATTAGAAGAGATTTTGAGAGAGACCAAAGAGGAGAGAGTTACTATAGTCAATAGGTGAAGCAACTAACGATTATTTTACTAATCCAATTACCCTATCGATTATTCTGATGATTAATCGATTAATTGGATATATAAATGACACATTTTGCAGATGTTTTATTTAATCACTTGAGCCTTTTTTACACATAGAGCCTGCATACTCCAGTTAATGATTAAAAAAATCACTAAATTATTTGACGATTATTTCAATAATCGATTCATTGCACAAAAAAATTTGATTAATCATTTCAGCCCTAGTGTATTTTTGTTCATTCTCTATTTATTTCTTATTTTGTGGTTAAGGTTGACACGTTTTTTTTGTTCTCTTCTTAAAAAAAGAGAAAAAATTACATAATTTACATTATTTTACATAGTTTATATCTGTCTCTGATCTTTTCTCAGTTCACCTTGAATGACATTTTCTTCCAGTTCTCCAGTATTTATCATCGTTCCTAAGCATTTTTAATGTTCTTTGTTTCCTGTGCTCAATAAATAAAGCGTGATGGGTTGAATTTTGACTTTGACCCTTGCTACAACTTGATGCACTGTGGCCCCTTCCCCACTAGGTGGAGGAACAGCTTTGGGTTTGGGTCCTTATCGCCTGTCAAATGCTGAGGAAAGGGCTATTCTATGCAAATGAATGTAGAAGCTGATTTTCGGGGAGGAAAATCCTGCAAACCTTCCTCTTTGTGGCAGCCGTGGAAACCAAGTGTCAGGGTCAGAGAATAACCTTTTGTCTCGGTTGCAAAAAGGGCTACTGTATTCTCTTACTGAGACAGGAGAATCATTTTTAAAAACAAAAAACAACAACAATGAATGTTAAGACCAGCACTAAGAGGAAACCAGAAAATGTAAACCACAGGATCATCAGCTGGACTGTCTGTCTATCAGCCTGACAGTGAAGCTGCAGCATTAGCTCTCATGCCGGCTAATAATAGTAGAATTACTCTGCAAAGCCTGCTTAACCGCTGTAAACACTGGCACTGACACAGAGGGACTGTCGATTGTATTGAACTTCCTTTAAAACAGGAATTTGGTAATCCTTCATTCTTTTTCACAACCCCCTCAGTTTCTGGCCACGACTTTGTCCTCTTTTTATCACATTTATTCACCGCTGCCTCTTTGTGCATCCACATCTCTCTCACACAATCAAATTGATCATTTTCTATAAATATCTGCACCCTTCTTTTCCCCCCACCAGAATTGTACTTGTTTTCTATGTTCTTTTGCAAATTACAACATTTCCAATATTGTTGTAGCCATTGTGTCAACAGCAGCAACAGTGATGTCATACTGGACTATTTTAAAAAAAAAAAAAAAAAAAAAAAACAGTGGTGATGATTATGTGTTTGCACTTATGCAATAAGCAGGAGAGTGTTAAATTAAGAAGTATTCTCCAGGAGAGATTTAGCTAGAAGGCAAATGTGATAAAACTTTGAAGCAAACTGACGATGGCACACAACACGACTATTGAACTCTGGGTAATGGTATCGACATCTTGTGGCATTTTATCTTGGAATGCTAAAGCATCTTGATATTTTGGGTCTAACAGAAGTGTGTGTGTATGTTACAGTGCATAACAGGGAGTAGTTCTTGAACTGTATTTTTACGTGGAGAGAGAGAACTAATAAGTATCAGTTCGACCATTCGCCAGCTAGGCTATCTCAAATTGCAACCTTTGATACAATGAAACTTTTCTATTTTCACCTAAGGCGACATGCAAATCAAATCAGTTTGTCATGTTTGTCAAATCTGTTTTTCAGCAGATGTTTCTCTATCTAGACTGACATTGGATAGGGAAGGCCCTACACAGTTATTCTGGATAAGAAAAAATAAAATAAAATAGATTAGAAGCTAACAGTTTTATCACTAAGCTGGCAAACTGCCTTTGTGTCAGTGTGCTACAGTGAAAACTGTTTTCATTTTTGGCTGTTGTCTCTTTAATACAATAATACCATGTTGTTTTCACTCAGTGTTAGGGTATGCTAGCATGTTAATAAATGCTTTTAGGTCAGAGTATGGACTTGCTAACAGCTAGCATAGCTACCACCTTTTGTTTTTGAAACTGTAGCCTGAGGGGTGTTATGATTTGTACTTCAGGTATTTGCAAGAATCAATTGAGCCCAGGAGGATTTAAAGAAAAAAAAAAAACATTTTAAAGTGAATCATAGCGACACACAGGGTTGCAGTACCTGTTTTAGCTCAAATCCATCCGTGCAGTGGTTGAGTAAGAACTCATGATAAAGTATGTTCAGCAAACACACACCTCCTGGTACTTCTCACTGCTATAGTTGAAAGAGTGTAGGAGGAACAGATATCTAAAAAAAGGAAGGAGAGACTGAGCAAACACTTCAAAAGAAGCAAAGTGGCTGTGCTGAGTGCGTGGCAGTTTTCTTTATAAGCATAGGTCACGAATATCGAAACGGCGAGGGAGTGACAAATAAATGCGACTAAAGTTTTTAAAAGGTGAGGTGCCCGAAAGCAGAGAGGGTTTGAAGTTGTTGGTGGATGAATCATCCTGGCAAAAAAAAAAAAAAAAGTGAACACGGTTGTGTGTGTCAAACATCTAAGCTGGAGCACAAGAGTGGCGGAGACGGCAAAGACAAACAGGACAAGATTATCTTAGTCATCAAACGGTGGACTTTGGTTGTTTGATGATATGCCTGAATGTGTGCAGGGAGTTTGGACCAAAGCGAACACAAACCGAGATTTAAAATCAAAGCCACTTCACAACAACTTCTAAATAATTCAATTTTGTGAGCAGCCATGTTAGGAATGCGCTTCCCCCTCCACCCCTATCTTGATCCTTCGGCTTGTTTCTATTTAAAAAACAGAATAGGTAACGAGATGTTTAAATGTTTTACACTGTTCTGAGTGTGCTTTAGAAAGTACCTTTGGACACACATCATTTAGCTTGCAGGTAAACTTGCTTGAGCAGCTGCACATGCCTCATTAGCCTACATCCCACAAGGATAAGTGGTGCTCTCTGCAAGCACCAAGTTAATCCTGCAGAGCCTCGGTTATCAGGGGATAGTGCACCCTCCTCCTCCAGCTCCTCCTCCTTCTCCATGCAAACATAGACGCACTTGTTTCATCCTCCTGTCCTCTAGTGTAAAACCCCAACCGGAAACCCTTAAGCCATCCTTCAACCCAATCTCAATCTGAGCGAGGCAGATGGGCTCACATTTAAAATTTACCAACACACACTCACCATCTGTGTTAAGTTTTGTTACTGTGTCTGAACAGGGTTTACACTCGACGACGCAAGGAAAAACGTGGATCCTTCTAGTTTGTCTCATTTCAAAATCTCTTCTGGTTTTTAAACAGCACACGAGAACCGATTTAAGTGCAATAAAGTCGATTAGAGATGTCCCCGGAAACGGGTTGTTTGGCTGGAATCGTTTGATATTTTTGCCTTTCAGCAAACGCCACACATGGAGTGCTACCAGTCTGTGCTGACAAAAATTAATAAAATAAAAAAAAAAAATTTAAAAAATCTCTTTGGTGTGGGTATTGTGACTGAGCGAGGAAGACTTGAAACTTTTCATTTCTGGGAAGGAGTTCAAAGGAAGACAGAGGAGGCAGATGTAAGAAACCATCTGTTTTCTATAAAACGTTGAGACACGTTCGTTGTTCTCTCAGAGAGCAAGAGAGGACAAGATTTTCACAGATAACACAAAGTACAAGTTGAGGAAAGGTTGATTGCTCGAACAGTTTTGAACTTTAAAATATGGATAAAAACCAGGTGACTATTGCCTCCATGGTGACATATGGCGTCCTAAAACGTGTTTAATTATTTAGTGTTTTACCCGTAATGAAAACAGCAAACTGAAAGCCTGGGGCGGAACATGAAAGGCAGGAATATTAATTAAAAAACTTCAAACTGAATACTTATGGCTGTTTGGGAGTCGTTGCATACACATTTGTATACACTGTTCTTTACAACTGTGCCTACGTAGACTCTCCTTGGTACTAAACCTTGTGTCTTCCAGAGGGCACAGGTAACCAATCGCCTTCTTGTGTGACTGGAAATCTCTGCTGGCTTTTGATTGGATGAGATTAAAGGCTGCAAAGGATGGGGGTGAGGGGTGCTAAGAGCTTGTGGTGGAGGTGAGGGAGCATGGCATAGCCAGGTGACATCTCCACAGCAACCTGGGCCTAGCATGTGCGTAAACACGAGCACGTTGAAGAGAGAGAGAGAAAAAACAACACTCTTGAGACTGGAGCCAGAAATATTGACTGCATTAAACACCTGCATCTTCCTTTGCCACTATTTCCTGACAGCGCTGAAGCTCCGTGTCACTTTGTGTGGAAGTGGTTTTGAAAAAAAAAAAAAAAAAAAGAAGAAAGAAATATGAATTTACATAATGTCATGGAGAAGAGAGCATGGGACTGGCAGGAAGTTGGCTTGCACAGCTTTACAACTCAACAAACACAGGCGTTGTTTATATGGCTGCTGTGTTTGTATAGTAAGACTGCATGGGGGAGATGGCTGGGCAGGAGAGTCGTTTTGCTTTTTCACATCACTTCCTGTACAATCACCCACGAGGGTGGGAGGTAAATCTGTCAATGTGAAGGCAAACGAGATTACACCAAACGTCATCGCGAGCCATATGGCTAAAACCACGACTTTACAGCTCACGCTTGAGGAGTCGCGGGGGGTCGAAGGCAAGAGTGTGGATGGGCAGACAGAGGATAAACTGCAACCAGGATTATATTATCAGCACACTCATTAGGAGCTTCATCCAACAAAGTGGGGAATTAGCCTAATGTGTGACCTTTTAAATCAGTGTGCGGCCATAGATGCATGCAAGACTAAAATAATGAGTGCAAAGGAGAAAATCTGCTTTAAGTTGTTGCTGCATTTTCACATTTTGTCCCGCATACTCAAGTGTGTTTTATTTGGACTTGATTTAAAAATCCAAAGTAGGGCATCATCCTGAAGAGGAAAGAACACCAAATGCGGTTTTCAAATAAAAACCCCGAAAGGCAGATGAATCTCCAGAGACCTACATCTTTGCCCATTCTCCTTCACAAAGCAGCTCTAGCTCAGTCCGACTGAATAAAGAGCGACTGTGAGCACTTGTTTTGAATTCTTTCCACAAATTCTCATTTTCAGATTTATGTCTGGACTTTGACTGGACTGTTCTGACACATGTGATTTATATTAGGGACGAACCAATAAATCAGCCGTGATTTCCTTAATTTGGGAAATCGGTCGGTACTTGCGTGAGAAACCGACCTTATCCACCGATCTTATCTACCTCCGCAGAGGACTGAACATCAGTCACTGCTCGCTTTTGCTCTGCTGTGAGAGAGCGGGCTGACTGACAGAGCCACTACCAGGTCACATGCGCGGTTAACAATAGTTGCCAACTCAGCGACTTTGTTGCTATAATTAGTAACTTGTCAGACAAAAATAAAATATATATTAATATCGCCAAATCGTTTTCTTTTTTTTAAAAGATCGATGATCAGCCAGAAAACTGCAATTGGTACACCCCGAATTCATCGTTTAATTTCAGCTCTATTTGTATGTTTAGCGATATTAGGTGGAGGGTGAACCTCTGCCTCAGTCTCAAGCCTTTTATAGACTCTAACGTCTCATTTTCACTGAGCGCTACAGTACAGGTCAGTGAGGTCTGGTATGTTACAACACAATCAAGTACCAACTTATCTGACAAGGAAATCTTTATTTACAAAATTGCTTAATGTCCCCTTAATGTCTTGTGACAAAAAACAAACAGAGCTTTTCATAAGCTTCTTCTCATGAGAAATATATTTATCATAGGCAGGCAAAGCTGTGGCTATGACAGGCAAAAAAAGTTCAAGTGGCACGAATACTTTTTCAAGCCCTTCCTCTATACACTAGAGAAAAACGACTTATATTTAAGTTTTAAATCGGAGCCTAATGATCCTCTCTCTGTCCATGTATGTGTTCCTGCTGCTGTTCTTCCCCTAACAGCCTAATCTCATCCACAGTCTAATTATACCAGTCTGCTGCAAATTGTGACCAGTCACGCCAATCAAAAGGGCAAGAGCACAAGCACGCTTAATGAACATGAAATCAGGCGTGCAAAAAAAGAAAAAAATAAATAATAATAATAATAATAAGAGCAAGAGATGGCCTTAAAAGGCCTTTCTCTTTCAGGAAAGCCTGACTGCAAGCCTCATTATTATTTTAAAATATGCACCTTCTTGTTTGTCTTTAATCAAGTCTTGGAGGAGCCAACTCTTCAGATGAGCCAGAAGAGTCTGATCACAGCTTGGGTTACATAACCAACTTCGCCTGAAGTGTCTTGACATGTGCATCAGCTCTGATTACAGTGGGTTTTATTAAGAGACAGGGTCATCATTAGGCAAAATGACAAGAGACAAATTTTTATTTGAATCGGTCTGATGTAATATTCTAATCTTAAACAGTGTGTTTCGCAGCTGTAGGCATAATTAACAGAAGTAAAGACGTGAAAACATCAGTCTGAGTGTAATTGTTCTACATAATGTGTTTCACTTAGTGGACTGAGTTAATGGAATAAATAAACTTTTCAATAATATTCTAATCTACTGAATATGTCTGTTGTCCCTGCAATGAGTTCTAGGTCTGCAATTTGTTTCTTTTTTTTAAGCAACATTTTAAAATATAATGAATCTTATAGTAAAATTAAGTCAAAAAGGTAATGTAATATAAAGCTGGACAAAAATTCTTAGATGTTTAATGTTATTTCTGCTGAACAGACTAACGTCAAAAAGTGCACTCCAAATGTTTGAAAGTTGTAACAGTGGACAAAAAAGTGCAGTTCGGTAAGTACTTCAGCTTTAAAGTCAACGTTACAGTCACAAATAAAACAATGGATGGATGGATGGATGGATGGATGGATGGATGGATGGATGGCTTAAACAACAATCACACCTCTCCGAATGGTCAGTTTTGTTGCTTAGGATTTTTTAAGTAAGACTGTGCAGACATCTTAGAATAAAAATGGTTAAAGTCATTTGGAGTTGTTTCGATATTTAGGCAACCCTGAGTAGGAGATGTACTTAAATGCACCATAAAAGTGTTTTCTAGCCGCATAAGTCGCATAAGCTGTGCAGCGTTTTGGATGGGTTGAGTGATACAGGTTGGATATGGACCTGGCACTGGGTGTGCATTTTGGGGGCACAGCTTTTTTACTGGGGCCAATTCCTGATTCATGAAGACCAGCGGGATAACTTAAAAAGCATGTACTCTTCTCCTTCCTATTTTTAAGAGTGGATAAGGGACTTGGATCTCTGTGTCACAGGAAGTCGCTGATTACAGGGTGAAGCTAAATGCACCTTCAGTGATTTTGATCATTTCTCCTCTGGGATTGTCACGAATAGATGTAACGAAATTACAAGGTTGCTCAAGTTTCAAATATCAGATAATTCTAAGTTTTTTCATGCTCTAGGCAGATTTTTATAGTGTAAATTTTACAGCTACAAACGATGAGATTTGTCCCACTGTGTCCCATTTGGCCCATATGTTCTGCAGCATACCAGTAACATAAGGTATCCCAGAATATTTCTCAAAAGAAAAACGGAGCAGTGATTGGAATCATTCAGAACGTTTTCCTGAACAATCACTCAGTGACTCTGTCTAAAAGCCTGCAGTAATTTACTGTGTTGTGGGTGCGCGGTGTAGGCGTCTCCATTAAATGACAAACCTCTGCGCCACTGAGGCATTTCTCTGACAAGGCACAGCCTCACGAGGCCGTCTCAGACAGCTCAACACCAAGACCGAGCTCTGATGACGCTCACAATGACGCCATGCTAGCAAAGTATACACCTTTTCTAATAACACCCAACTATCCTGCAGACTAAGTTTAATTACAGTCAGATGTTACAGCTTCTTCAAGCCATCAGCAAGTCTGACTTACATTGCTTTGCAGAAGTATTCACACCGTTTATATCTTTCCACATTTTGTAAGTGGCAAACACAGACTTTGATGGATTTCATAGGAATTTTTATAGGGACAAGCAATAAGTAGAGCACAATTGTGAAATGGAAGAAAAGTTGTTGTCTTTTATGTCTAATATAAAGTCTACTAAACTTAGTATCCATTGTGGTTGCTGTCCGGCTGGAAGCCAGCAACTGTGTAGCCTCAAACAGGTTTTCTTTGTTTAGCTTCATCCATCTTCTCATCAACATTTAACCAGCACCACATATTTCTTGGTAGCCTTCATTTCTTTTTACAAATAAAAACTGAAAAATGTGCTCTGCATTATTCAGGTCCATTAACTGGGATGATTTCTGTTGTTAAATCTAAAAATCTACCATCTATAGAGAGAGCCATTAAGGAAAGAACGTCATAAGCCATATAGGGTCACAGAGCAAACAAGTGGAAGAAAGTGCTTTAGTCAGAGGACACCAAATTTGGCCAAACGTTTTGGTAAGTTTGGTAACGTTTGGTATGCTCAGAGTGCTATCTGTGGCACATTACCACACCGTTCGTGCAATGAAGCATGGTGCGGGGGTCGTTTTCTTTAGCAGAGACATGGAAGATGGTCAGATTTCATGAGAAGATTGACTGAGTTAACCTGTTAGAGTAGTGGCTCCTGAACTTTTCTAGAAATGTAGAAAGTCCGTGACCCTGACTCTTGGTTGAGCATACAAGCGTTTGTACTTAGTCAGCTAAAGGGTGGTAAAATGTAAACATCATCAGCCAATATACTGACCAAAACATTGACATGTTCTTCTTATGGCCTTAAGACCACAAGCTTATTGGTGTGTTGTGATGGCGCAGGGGCAAAGCACAACCCATGTATTGAGGCCTTGGTCCTTGTGGCGATGGTTGCAGGTTCAATTCCCGGCCTGGTGACATTTGCTGCATGTCTTCCCCCTCTCTCATTACCCTATTTCCTTTCTAACTACTTTCAAATAAAGGCCACTAGAGCCAACAAAACCTTTAAAAAAAGACCACAGGCTTACATATTTAGGATATGAATACTCTGGCAAGACACTATAAGTTTTAGAGAATCCGATGATGATTTGGTGCTCAGCATTGCATATTTACAACCTAAGCATCCATGTTTACCCAACAGCGCGGCAAAACAGGTTCAGCAAACAGCTGATGACATGCGGTTCAAGGCCTCCTGGAGGACATATGCCTTGTAGGGTTAGGAGACACACATGACCGACCGCATGTCATGGGGTGTGTTTACAAAGTCATACACCAATTCGGTGGAAATTAGGTTCTGTGATCAGAAATCACACC
Organism: Poecilia latipinna; assembly: GCF_001443285.1. Taxonomy (NCBI): domain Eukaryota; kingdom Metazoa; phylum Chordata; class Actinopteri; order Cyprinodontiformes; family Poeciliidae; genus Poecilia; species Poecilia latipinna. Next base: position 20,587 of record NW_015112757.1, on the reverse strand, counting down.
AGGCAGTCAACATGAGAGGAATTGCAACCATTGCACAAGTAATCTGAGAGGAGCAGCTTCACTTGGTCAGGGCAGTAAAAAAAAAGGTGCCATTTTAATGGCAGAAAGGGTTTCCTGTCTGCTCCCAGCCTACAGGAACAATCTGTTCAGGGTGATCCAAAGTCAGCACAGGTGTTTCCCAACAAGATCTCAATTTCTCCCAATGTTTCTCATTCTATTTGATGCTCTAGTTTTCACTATAACTCGCAGATAATTAGAGGTTTTGATGTGTATATGAAAACTCTAACCAAACTGTGAATGTCTTGAGGTATTCTGACATGATGTAACTGCATGCCGTTCGTCTGCCTTTTGGGAGGATGTGGCCCAATCTCTTGCACCACACCACAACATAATTGGCCGAAGGGGGCAGATACGTGCAATGCCGCATTTATTTCCCGGTGTAGTATAAATAGGATAAACTGGAAAGATTCGTGAGCAGGGCCATCTGCAGGCGTGATCAGGCACAGGACGAGGTAGAGGGAAATATGATCCAGGCGATGATGATGATGACCCACCTTTAGATTCGCAGTCGGCGCAGTATTTGTTCTCCTCCAGCGCCAGCAGAGAGTTGAGCACCGCCTGGTATCTGTCAACGTCTTTCACAGATTTGCCCGTCATCGCTGCGCTATGAGTCTGAGTCCACCCTCCGCCACACAAGACCCCCCGATGTTTCTCCCGTCCGCGCCGGCTCTTGTCAGGGGGAGCTCGAGAAAAACGAAAAGCGGTGCGGCGGTCAGAGACGGCGATGCGCTCAGTTCCTCCTCCTCCTCCACCACCTCCTCCTCGCCTTCCTCCTAAATGTGTGGAGCGCAGTGAGTTTGCTTCACCGCAATCATAGGATGAGAGAGAGCCTCTCCCCGGAGCCCAGTGCACAGGAAAACAGCCACGTGATTTCCAGGACTGAAAATGAGCAGCTCACTTTGAAGCACATCTGTAACCTATCAGAGAGACCGCTGCTCACTCCTTGGAGTGCCTGTCTCTGGACTTTAAGGAACGCACACCTATGCTGCCATCTAGTGGTTAAACCAAGGCATTACTATTGAGACAAAATAACTCCATCCGATATTGGGTAGAGATGTCTTTATCCGGAACAAACCAAACGGTACGGTCGCCATGTTGTGACTGGCAGTTTGCTTTTAAAAAGTTGTATTTTCCCATTACAACAACACCCACAACTTTTACTTATTACTTTTTTTTGATGAAGTAACAGTTAGGAATAGCTTTTTATTTTATTATTTTTTTGTCCGGTATTTGATGTGATCTTTTTCTAAATTTGTGTATACTATGATTTGAAAATGTACAAAATAATTTATAGTGTAATATTTATTTTTATAGTGATAAAACGATCTTGTTGTAAGTTTCCATAGTAATTATTTGGTTGCCCATGTCAGCACTTTTACGCTTCCATCGTCGTATTTTATTTTTCTGAGAAACTTAATTTTGGTTTTTAATTAAGTATAGATCAAATTCATGACAGACATCGACAGAAACAAACTCTTAATAATGAATATGACTTTCAGTTAATTATATGTCAGAATAATTATTGAATTATTTGAATATATTCTAATTTATGCACCTGTATGTCTATTAGAATCTGAGGATGAAGTTATCCTAATGGTCACTAGAGGGCGGTAACTCTACATACTAACGGGGGGGGGTGGGGGGGAATTGACGAAATGCAGACGCGTTCCTTCAAAATAAATGTCCCAATGTATCTTTTCCCAAATTATAAAAAAACATATACTGTGTAGCGCTCTGAAACATAAGCTGTGTTGCTCTCTTATTTAGTCAAAATCCTCCTTTTACTTTTTAACTCTTTATGTTGCCTTTCTATTTCACATCCTCGCTCTTTTAAGCTTTTAAGCAAAGCGGAAACTCATGCTTCTATTTGGCTAACTTTGACAACAGGAAGTGTGTGACTGAACTAGTGATTACGGAACTAAGTGCTTAGCCAGAATCAAATAAATAAAGGATTAATCTCGAATTACCTCCCGTGTAATCCTGTAACTCTTTCCACGATGTCTCGGCAATCCAACCGAACGACAGACAGCAAGAAAATGGTAGGATTTACGCCATAGGAGCTAGCTAGCTAAGTTGCAAAATGCTAACCTTTGAAAAAATATATACTTTAGAGCAAACTACTTCATATCTTCGTCAAACAAATACTTGACAGTCGTGATTTGTTGTTTATGCACGTATGACAAAACGTATTAAAATCATGAAAACCTGTTACGTTTATCTATCATTTATTGGTGGCTTCTAGGGGAAGTGTAGCTCGTATAGCATGTAAGCTAAAAATATAGAGTCTTACATGCAGTCATGAGGGGTTTTTATTGCTTAGTTTGGTTTTTATTGTTAATTTGCATATTTTAAAGTAAATATCTTGTCTTAATATGCTCTGGTATCTGAAGTAGCACCACATCCCGACATTAGCATCATCTTTCAGCGGATAAAGAAAATGGGCTTTGCATTCTTAGGTAGTAAAAACAACTCGTAAAGGCTTAATAATATGTCTCTTCTGAGTGTTTTACCATTGTTGGCTACGAGGTAATTATATTACTATGTAACTATAGCATACTGTGTATGCTGTGCCGAGGCATATTTAAAAAAAAATTAACATGTAAAATACCAAAAGAAATATTGAATCAAGCTATTATAAAGTAAAAATGTAAATTAAAGCACTATGTAGCTGCCAGTCACATCATTGCGGGGAATGGCGTATCATTTCATCGTGGGGCATGATAGGAGTTTAGCAGATATTTTTAAATTTAACAGTGTATTTCTTGATACTTTTATATAGCACAAAAATGTCTTGATTTGTTGTTTTAGAAATTTTGATGATTTGTTTGTTCCTTTTAAAACCTGTCAAAATTCCTGTCGCAGATTAATAATGTCAGTTTCATTAAAATCTTACATCTTTTTTCATGTAAATGTTTTATCTTACCTTTTTAAATAGCTACCGGTATGTTGGTGTACATTAGTTTACCAACCCATGATCACTGAAGCAGTAAATGTTCAAAAACTAAATACATCGCTGTGCTTTTTCCTTTAGAACTCTGAGCTGTTCACGTTGACCTATGGGGCCCTGGTGACCCAGCTTTGTAAAGACTATGAAAATGATGAGGAAGTCAATAAACAGCTGGACAAGATGTAAGTACACTTTTAAATGTTGTGAACCTTTGAAGCAAATTGGTGTATTTAACTTCAATTGAAGAAAATCTGTTTCATCGTCATTTCTGTTGTGGTATTGCAGAATGTGTGCATTGCCTTAATTTTCAGTACCATCACCATATAACCACCAGTTATTTGCTTACTATACTGAAACTATTACAGTCATTATATTATGGCTTGGTATTACATTATTGACCATTATTACATTGGTAATTGCTACAAACGTGTTTGAACCAGTAAGTGAAAGCAAAGGCATTTCTGCGCCAGAAAGAACAAAACTGTATCCCTGACCGTCTTTGGGAAAGATTGTGAACATACTTTGTGCTCAAATGTCACCTATGGACAGGATGCTCGACTATCAAATTATACATATTCAGTTCATCTCTGCGTTCTAGTGAACATTGCATTTCATATACTTAATAGTGTAACACTAAGATTAGCACTTTACAATGTGTGAAAATGTATCTTTGAATACGTAAAAAAGAAACTGCCTGAACTTTGCTCGCTGTTGGTTGCCAGTCCCACAAGCTTAAGTGTAGCTTGGCCATTCTCCTGCTGTAAGATCAGCAATACTGTGGCCTATGTTAAGATTTAATTTCTCACACACATCCATGTGTTGTTAAGACTTTTTTTTCTAAAAAAGTTTTAGAAGTAGCTAATGTTGAGACTAGTTTTAAAGACAGACAAAACATCTCTTGACGGCCAAGCTGGATACAGTAATCCTGCAGCAAAAAAAGTTTAGACAAAACCATGGATTTGTAGCCCCCAAAACTTCAAAACATCCCTTCAAGCCGGCAGATCTTTGGACTGAGTGTGCTTTGTTTCTCCGGTTGTACGGCAGCCCTGAGCTTAGAGCAGGATTAGACATGTCTCAGCTGCCCAAAGAAGGTCGTAAATGTTCTCTGCCCACTCTCAAGTTTTCCACCCAACTGGTCAGAGATGGGCCATATTAGGATCAGGACACATTAATTGGCTTCCAACTGCAGTCAGGATAAGTTGTCTTGACTTTCGTCACAATTGGCAGCCAGTTCAAGGCTTCAAGTGTGTGAAGCAAAAATGTCTTGAAGGATAGAGTTCCATATAATTTCTGCCTCTTACACCTCTCTCCTACCGTGGAGACGAGCATTGATATCTGCTGCCTTTCTGTCTGGCTCCCTCTCACTCACAGGGGATACAACATCGGAGTGCGTCTGATTGAGGACTTCTTGGCGCGTTCCAGCATCGGCAGGTGTCAGGATTTCCGAGAAACAGCTGATGTCATCGCTAAGGTAACTGGAAGGTTCCAGACCAATTGGAGCGTGACCGCCAATGTCTCGGAAGATTGGGGGTGGGAGGAGGTCTTAAAAGTTCAGATTAGAGAGATCAAAACACCCCCACACATGATGGGTGAAAGAGCAAAAGGAGATCATATGTTTAAGGCCAAGGAGAGGAGAAAATCATAAAGTTTACAGGATAATGTTATTAGCATTGATCCTAAATGTTAAACTAAGATCACCTGCTGTGGTCATGACCTTTTTTGACCCAAAAATGCTGTCTTTAAAACTGCTAAGGTTTAAATACAGCATTACCTGAAATGCAGGTTTAGTAGTCTGCATGTCAGGTGGAAGAGTTCTGTTCCTAATTTGATTTGCATTCCTCCTGCTTTTCTTCTTTTGTTACACGTTGTGGTTTTCTTGGACTTAAATCCATTTTTCTTGATGACTTCCCTGACAAGAAAACAGAAAAGCAGCTTTTAGGTTCAGCTGGTCCAGATATTATTGTTTCGTGCTTGAGGAGATTCAGCGCACAGATGGAACCACGCTTATTCAGAAAACAGTAGTTTGGCCTCGACAATTAATGATTGCCTTGCCTTGGGATATCGCTTGGCCCCTCATTGAACCTCAAATATCATAGAAGTGATTTATTCAGTCAGCTATGGAAGAACGTTACTCGCAGAGGATAAAGCATTTGGAAATGTTGCTCATGTAATAGTCGCCATACTTTGTAATAACATTACTCAAGTCAAAGTAAAAAGTACACTGTAGTAGAGCTACTCCCAAAAATATAACTCTAGTAAATGTAACTGATCTATTGAATGTTTCATCATTTATTGTTTAATACTTATTTTAAGGGGTTTGTTCAATAATATTTTCTTTGACGTTAAAAGTAACTAAAGACAAAACATGTCCAGCTAAACTTGACTGAATAAATGTGCAACAAATAAAATATTTTATTTCCTATCCAGACCCTGATTTGTTTTCCTTTTCTTCCCCCCATTCTCACCTTTCTCTTCAACATCGTTGTCGTCCGTTAGGTTGCATTTAAGATGTACCTGGGAATTACCCCCAGTGTGACCAACTGGAGTCCAGGAGGAGATGAATTTTCTCTCATTCTGGAGAACAACCCGCTGGCTGACTTTGTGGAGCTGCCAGATAACCACAGCACGCTCATTTACTCCAATCTATTGTGTGGTGTCCTCAGAGGAGCCCTGGAGATGGTAAATTCAGTCGCTTAGTTTTCCCCATTTTGAATAAGACTTGGTCAGATTTGATAAAATAACGTGGCTATCGTGGTTTATGATCTTGAATTTGGTGCATGTGCAGCTGGAAGTTTATAAAATGTATTGAAATTTTCTTGAAAATCCTAATGAGTTAATAAAGTCACTGTGTTTAACAGAAGGATATGGACATAGACAGAGTTCATTGTCATTCAAGTTGTACGTTTAAAAATTTACAAATTGAAAGCATGTATAACTTTTCTGATAATCTGCAGATTTCTTTTTAGACAGACTCATTTAAAGTATTTTGAAGGTTCATAAAATACTTAAGATTTTTAGTTTGCTGTTAAAAGCTTGTCTGTCAAAGGAAGAGTTTTTCTTGAAGTGTTTTGAGTCTTGTTTGGACCTAAGCATGTGACATTCTGAATCTGATGCAGGTCCAGATGGCAGTGGATGTGAAGTTTGCCCAGGACAGTCTCAGAGGGGACAACGTTACAGAAATCCGCATGAAGTTCATCAAGAGGATTGAAGAAAACATCCCAGCCGGAGAGGAGTGATGGAAAAACAAAGACATTTTTATTTTGTTTAGGTGTTTTTTGTTTTTTTGTTTTTTTGTTTGAGATGCGTGGCATGTTTATTAATTTATGTATATCATTTTTTCTCAATTAAATCAACATTAATCAACGTATGTTACGTGATCCTTTTCTCACTGGGAGATTTCAGAACATTTTACCACAGTTGAATTTGGCACTGGACTATATGAATAGGCTGTTCCAACACATTTGTATGCTTTGATTTAAGCCATTAAAATTTAACTAGGCTGTATATTTAGGGTTGCTTTGCTGAAATGCTGAAAGGCGTTCTCCTATTCCAGTCTTATGGAGCTCTAAAGGTCTTTAATACCAGGATTTCCCTGTATTTCTCTCCATCCATTTCTCATCCACTCTGACTAGGTTTAACGTCCCCACAGAGGGGAAAACATTCCTGCAGCATGATGCAGTCACCACATTTCATGGTGGGCTATGTTTTAAGTGTGATGTGCAATCTTAGGTTTCCAAAACACGTCGCATTTAGCATGTCCGTTGAAGGGCTTTGGTGTCTTCTGACCAGAGTACAATCATCCAAATATCTGCAGCTGCTCATGAGTTACCACTGTCTTCTAAAGGCCCGCCTTCACAGTCGTGGCTTTAACCGGTTCTTCCCAGGCAGCCCGGCCAGTTTCTTATCCATTCGCAAATCTTGTGCGGTTCCTCCCTGTTGTTTGGAACCGTCTCAAGGGTGGCACAAGCCAGGTTGAGCTGGGTATAGCAATTTGAGTGCATTTGTTGATTGCCCCGTGACTTCACGCCACTGGACAAGTGAAGGTGTTACTTGTGGAAGAATGGATACAGCATCACGTAATGAACAGAAATGTAATGAGAGATCTTGGAGAAACTGGTTGCCCAAAGGTATACGCTTAAAATTACTTCAGAGTATCGACTGCTTTCCCACATTCTTGGTCATGTTCTTACGCATATTCATGCCTACATAGTGAAGAACAGACACCCAACTTGCTAGAACCGAAACAGACTTTAACCGGCTAGAGTAAGACTTAGCAAAGGAGAAGGGACGTGACAGTTCAGGGGCTGATTATTGAGAATATACATTGATGGAATATGAAAAGGTTTGAGGCTCATATTTCTACTTGAGATAATTTCCTTGACGCCGCCATAGGTGCTTTGCGAAGTTGGAACAGTGCTGGATCTGTTACCAGGCCTGTGTTTGTGCAAAGTACATTGAATGAGTCTTGAGTGTGCGTGTCCAGTAAAGCTTGCAAGTGCTCACTTGTGGTTTTCACACCTATGAATGGTTTTGCATCACCCAGAAGTAACGAGCAGAACCCCCCGGTTTGTCCCAACACGCACCTCGTCAATAACCCAAGAAACACAGATGGCTTTTAAACTGCCAATGTGCTCGCACATACACAAATCATTTCTCCCCTCATATTTAAAGAAAGAGGGAAAGAAAATCTGGTATGGCTTCCATGACAACATTAGACATGTTTTTCCTATTGTTCTTCATTGTAACAGAGCAACACTTGTACCAAACTCATGAGACGGCTGAAAGCACTTACGAGGATGAGATTGTCAGATAGGGATTTCCTCTTGGAAAAAACTCTGTCAGCTAATAGCTGCTGGAAACCTCCAGGCTCTACACATCCTATTTTATAGCTGCTGTTACATGAAGCCATGCCTCCTTCTTCTGTTGCTTGAGCATGGCACTGATGTAGACTTCTTCCAACAGCCACCAGAGGTCGCTGTTTACATTGCGTTCCCTTCCTGAGACCCTCGTTGCTCCGGAGAGTGAGGATAAAACCGGCTCTTTTTGGCTAAAGGTAGGTATTGTTGCAAAAACACATTCCATTATTTGTAAGAGGAACGCCTGGAGCTGCCAGAAAACATAAATAAACAGGCCTTTTTTTATTATTATTTGATGAGGAATATGGAAAGACGATCCACTATGGCGGAGCAGAGTGGCCAATGCCAATACAGACTCTGGCTTTGATTTGGCTCAGGATCAGAGAGTAAATGACATCATGCCACCTTTGATCTTTGCAAGATGTATTAGGGATAGGGGGTCTGATTATTGCCTCTGTCTGCCCTGTTGATTATTTAAAGTGATCACCGCTGAAAAGTGGAAGCACCAAGAGGGCCGGCACTGTGCAATAAACTCTTTGTGTCATTAGGCAAGCTCTCAAAACATTACGAGTACATTATCAATGCACCCTGAATGCCTGGAATGTGTATGTTGGACCTGAACGAGGGCAGGTATCTCCTTTTTTTTTTTCATGATGCAGATTACTTGGCAGGCTTATAGCTGTCTACCTGGAAATGAATGGACAGCTAAGTTTGTGTACTTGAGAAAAACCCGAATCCCTCACCATATGCTCGCAAGGGCTTGACAAATACACATGCTGCGCGCGGAGGCCAAAACGAGGATGAATTTATTACCATTCCTACACTCGCACTCAGGTGTTAATGCACACTGAAATGACCTTTTCCAAGCACGCAATCTTGCTTTGCAGCCCTCAGAGCCATAACATGGATTCTCACATATTCTATAACAAGTTCCACCTAAGTAAATAGAGCTTTCCAACGAACACCGTCTTTGTAGAGTTTTCCAAGCAGGGCTCAGGAGTTTTAAGTGGGTATTTTACTGCTTGTTGTTTTCTTGAAATTTTTAAAATGGTTATCGCCATTGTGATATATTGTGTGATAAATTGCAATTCGTGATGAAAATTAGTAGGGGTCCTATTTTGGAGAAGCAGGCCTGTTTACCTTTAACCAGCAGCAATGACTTCTTAGTTCATTTTCATCCTCTATCTCACGTTTGCATTTACCTTACAATTAATACAAACAATTCACCAAAGTCAGGCCAAGTACCACCAGCGGCAGGTGAACCCCACTTTGAGAACCAGGGTTCTACTGTGGGACTCGTGAGAGTTTTTGTTGATGGTTTTAACAGTTTTTGCCCATTAAACAAGAGGTATGAAAACTTCAACCTAATGCTCCATTATGACTTCACTCCTCATAAGCGGGCAGATGGGATTTCTATTCCCTCTCACAAGACTGCAGATGTTGTCGCAGAATCAAAACACTCAAGGGTTGGGGGAAAAAAAAAAAAAAAGGGGTTTTCGAGACACCTAAGTCTCGCTGAGCCGCGGGGAACTACTTGAAGATACTGTCATATTTTTCCCCCTTCCTTCTCTCTTTCACGTTTGTTTAAATCAATCTAAGACAGCTTGTTCAATGCCTGAACTCAGCAGGCCTGCTGTTCTCTATTAAAATATCTCATTTTATTAATATTCTTTATAAAGGCTGCGTATATTTTTCAGAAAACTTTATTAGGACAGATCTGGAAAACAAGTAGCAAATGTTAAAGGCCCGAGACAGCGTGCGCTGATCTGCTTTAAGCCAGATAAATGTTTCCATGTGCTGTTTATGGAAAACAAATGGTGAAAGGCACGCTGTGACAGCGAAAGCCGAGCACGCAGAGTCAGATTTGACCTGTGCTTATTAAATAAATACCGCATCGCTTTCTTCTACCTCCACCTCATCGATTTTCACCCACCATTACTCATCGTGTCCTTTTTGTTTTCTCAGATCTTCTCATTGAATAAATCACTTTATTTCCCCCCCCATTTACTTTTTTAATATTTGTCTGCCGTGTAGAAGTTCGGGAAATGTCCTGCGTCTGATGGGAAATGTGCTCTGCTCTTCTGAGTGGATGACTGGAGATTCAGTCATCCAGGACTTCCTTCGGTTTCCACAATGTATGTTTTTGCATCTGGTCAGCGGAAAAGGCAGCCTTGGCAGCGGGGTGCTTGGCCTCGATGAATAAAGAGAGGGAAACAAGCCAATAAACAAGTGAGTGTCTGTGGTAGAAATGTTGTGCAGTAACATGAGGCTAAGGCAACTGAACAAGTGTTAAATCGACCAACGTCGCACACCTAAAATATGCAAACTTGAGCGCCAGAGTCGTCTACTTAGACACACTGTTTGATTTCAGCGGTTTGACGAGATGCACTTCTTAGATTTATGTTCGCGAGCACCTCAGTAAGCAAATGTGGATGTGGTTTTGAGAGATAATTACGAGTTTATTTGGTATTCAGTCACAGCGTCTGCAAGCTATTTGGATTGTGAGTCATTATTCACTCGCAAACAGTCGAGCACTTCCTATAAATCTAATTTGTCCTGCTCTGCTCTTCTGTTCATGATCGCGTTGACATCTAGTGTTTTTTTTTCTCTACATTTTGTCACATTACAACCAATATCTTGTATGTAGTTAATCAGAATTTTCTAAAATTGCCTTCAGTAATGTTAGATCTCAGTATAAATCCAGCTGTTATGTGAGGGCCTTGAACTCCCTCCATTATTTAGGTTGTGTCGCTGGTGTTACATGTGAGACGTAACGCCCCGAGAAAAAAGAGGAAAGAAACAATATATGTTTTTACTAATTAAAATGAGAAATGTATAGTAACAAACTGACTTGGATACGCAACTATAACCTGATAGTTACGCGTTAGATTACTCGTTTATGAAACAAAAGGTCATATTAGAGTAACGAGTTACTAAGGAATGTGTTGATGACACCATTGTTTATGACAGAATATACAACCTTCTCTTTGAAGAAGTTTGTATGTGAGCTACAACAACATCTAATTTCCCTCTTGGATTAAAAGAAAATGTATTGATGTATTGAATTGAAACGTACGTGACGCGTGGCATTGGTGTCCACCTAAAGTTCGAACATAATACACTGCTTGTGTGAAAGAGTTGCAAGAGGTTACTTATTATTGGAAAAAAGAAGTAAGATGATAAAAAGTTCAATTTAGTTTGCCAGAAGCCATTCAGGAATCAATAAACTTGGGGGAAAAAAAGTGTCAAACTTGTTTGGCCCACATGCAAACAAAGCACTAAGGAGTATAAACTTCCTACATTTCCCTCAATGTGGGTTTTTGCAGGTGTGGAATACATTGAAACACAGGAAAAACAAAACAAAACACGGGTCAGAGTCAGGTGACACAAACAATGTGCGGCTAATCTTGGATCAACTGTTTGTCGAGAAATTTCTGCTTTGTTCAGCGTTCATCGTCAGGGTAAAAGTGGTCCAAAGGCCGAGTCAGTCTTCTGCTCCAGCAGTTATCTGTCTGGTCCCAGGAGGGGTTCAGACATCCAGACAGCGGCTGGGTGATGCAGAGCCATTTAATGCCTTGTTTTCAGTTTTCCGTCTCCCCTTTCTTCCAGGCCTTTTGGATGGGGAGCTGCTAAGCTGCTTTCGCTCTGCTTTCAATTTCCTCCCGGTCTTTTGTTCTTCCTACTTTCCAAGATCTGATCAGGAGGAGGTTTGCAGACGCTCCTTTTCAAGAACCTTATTTTTCGGGCCTTATTATTTCACGGTTTTGCGATTTCTTGCCTTGTTTTCCTCTCTCTTTTTGCCCCTCCTCA
>NW_015112757.1:0-5724 GCF_001443285.1 Poecilia latipinna | reverse complement strand
TTTCCTTTTTTTCCCCCCCTTTTTTTCCCCCCCCCCCCCCCCCCCCCCCTTTTTTTTTGACCCTACAGCTGCTCAAGTTGGATTTTATGTAACACTGAGAGAACCTTCCAGCTTGGAACGGCCTCACATGAAGACAGAGTGGGGGGAGAATCAGTGGGAAACAGAGGGAGAGAGAGAAAAAGTGTTACGTAGAAATTTTGCACAGGCTAACCAAGACTGCTCTTGATTTTGGATTTATTGTTTGAGGGTATTTCTCCCTAAAATTGTAAACCCATGTTTTTTTAAGTTGATTATCTTTTTTGTAGCTTTTTGTGTTCACATGTTAACTTCTACCAAAAAGTAAACTCTCTGGGTACACTGGAGGAAAATCAAACCAGGCCTCCTTCAGAGCAGCCAGGTTTGCTTGATGGCTGCACAGCAGCTGCACTCTACTGGGAATGGCTGCTCACCACTGACATGCATGAACTGACCATCCGTACGTCCGTGTATGTACTACGATAAAAGTTTGGAGTGACAAAACACACACATCACACAATGATTGGAGCAGCTTGCCTCTCATGATGCATGTCTCCCCAGCAGGCCATCTGTCAAACTTGAAAAGCACCATATCCAACCTAATATCAAGGCATAAATCTAAACACCAGGTCTGAGGCTTTATGTCTTCAACAACTCGTTTATTATACGCCCACCTCTCATACAACTCGGTGTGGCTATTACATCACTGACTGTTCTTTTGTATGGACTAAACATGTCAATTCTGCAAGCGTGGGTTTTCAATTTAATGCCCTGGAGCTTTTACACCAGAGAGAAAGGCTTCACTAAATGAGAGAAGATATTAGGGAATATTTTGGTGGGGATTGTTGTCATATAGCCCTATAAGGATTCAACGAGCCAAACCCACAGTTATTTTTACATGTATATGATGCTCGCCATTCTTAAATTGGAATATTGAATTTGGGAGGAAAAGCTGTCAAAAAAAGGAGCCTGAACACATCATCCTGTCAATGAAACGTGACTTTGGCAAGATCATACTAAATACTGGAGAGTACTGCAAGGGTGCTAATGATTTGAGGCAAGGGCGAAGATTCACCTTCTCATTTACTCATGCACCTTCTTTATTTTCTAGCTTTCCCCCTTCTCAGTCACATTTGAGATAAAAGCTATTGAAATAAGTATGTTATTCAAATAAATTAATAAAATAGTATTTTTCTTTTGATCAAACAAGTTTCAAGCAAGTCCCGAGACGCCTTCATCGTGCGGTTTATGTTAGGACTGGGGCTACATGGGAGACAAGTAAAGTCAAGTATATCTGTACAGCACATTTCAGCAACAAGGTAGCTCAAAGTGCTTTATATCATGAAAACATAATCAGTTATGAAACGAGCATCAACGATTACATTTTATTTAATGCCATCATCAAGCAAGTACACATCAAATATGTTGATCAGTTTTCCACTTAGTACTAATCAAAGGTAGTTCGGAACAGGTGAGTGTTTAGCTGATTTAAAGGAACTCACAATAGTAATAAGAAGAAGTTTAGCTGCCACTGTTCTATATTTGAGCATCTTTGTAATGTAATTTCTTTCTGACATACAGGCTCCGACATGACAGTACCTCTATGAACCTCCAGACTTAGTGAGATCATTGGCTAACTACGCTGCTTTTTCTTGCAGGTTTTTTTTTTTTTTTTTACCAACTAAAATAGACCTCAGGTGTGCGGTGCTGGAATAGCCTGAGACACAGTCGCAGCAAGTTTCTTGAATGTGTTGAAATTGCTGGGTACATCATCCATCAAGATTTTCTGTCAGATCGGATGCCAAAACAGATCCGGTGTGACTTGATCTTCCGTGAAACACTTGGTAGGAACAAACTAACACCACGTTTCATCCTGAACCCATCCACCCCACTCTGAAAGAGTCACCTCAGACATGGACAGGGTTGATGGGTGAAGCTAAATATTGGTTGTCCCAGAAGTTAGCATATCCACTTTTTACATTATTTTTTACACCAGCTTGACTGTACTCGGTTTTAGGTTTTTTTTCCAATTGTGACTGGTATTTGGTACCAGGTCCTTTTTTTTAGTAATCAAGGTTCCAAGCAATCCAAATCAAGCTGAGAGTGCGACATCAGAAGGCCGCCCTTCACTGATTGACTAGGGTCTGGCATGACTGGTTGAGTTACAAGAGTTACTCCGTAACTGGAATCAAACATGGCATTTTTAAAAACTCACAGCAATGCATGAGCGTTTTTTAAGTTAAGGTTTGACAAACAAATCCTCTGACGTTACTTTTCGGCCACCTTGCTATGACAGCCCAGCACAAAAGAAAGGGGTACTCAATTGAAAATTAATATGAGAGTCAACTTGAGTCGAGTGGGCGCCAATGGAAAATAACCATAAATTAGAAGCTACAATACTTCTTGAGACTGGGGTGGGGGTTCAACTTGCATTTCTTTATAGAGATGTCATACTCTGCTTCTTAAGTTTGAACAAATTCTTTGCTTTAGAAGGGGGGCTTTCTTTTAATCTTTTAAGCCAGATCTGAGACGCTTGTGATTTATGCTAGGATTGAGGCAGCTTTGGAGGTGGAAGTTAAGATATATATTTCTATGTTCAGTTTAACACGAAGGTCCTGTCATGTATAAAGTAATAAACATTCTTCAAATAAAAGTCCTGGACACAGTAGTTTAATACATAGAGTAAATTCCCCAAACTCGAAGGTCGTTGCCAAACATTTCTAGCTTGAACATTCAAATGTCCCATTTCCTGATTGATGTCATTTAGTAACCAGAGAGCTGCACAAAAACTGCTTAGTTTTATAAGCCTTAAGAGCATAATATTTTCTTGTGCTTGGGCACGTATGCTTTAGATAATTTATCCCTCAACACTTGTACGTGCGTGCATCGGCTTCACCTGTGTGCCTCCCTTGGCGTGTTCTTCACTTACTCTGTGCGGAGGTGCTGAAAGCTTTCTCTGTGGGCTTCATAAACCTTTTTGTGTTAGAGCGCCTGGTCGGGTTCAGCTGCGCATTAAGAGCACACCATGCTCTGCTCCGGAGGAGGTGAAGAGGGAGAACATTCAGGAAGCCGTGTTCCAGTTTGCTCGACGACTCCCGGGTTCATCCGCTGGTTGGGGTCTGACCTTTTGAATGTCAGCGCCACCAGCAGATAGCCAATTAAAGGAAATGAATGGTGTTTAGTGACAGATACAACACGGACGAACTGGATATTGATTTGTCAGTGGACTCGTTACTCTCACGCACATACATCTGCTTAAATTGACAGTAGGCACATTGAAAAAAGCTTTTCTTTGTGTACAAACCAGAAGCTTGCTTTGAGGCACAATAGAGGTCTATTGTTGCCAGTCTGATTGTCACAAATAAAGATTGTCCTAATGTTAGTATTTCCAGGAGTTTCATTTCACAGCTGTATTGTGTTTCACGGCTATTAACTGATTTAGCTGTCAATTTATTATACGAGTGTGTAATTTCCCCCCCTCCCCTTTCTTCCTTCTTTGTGTTCCATCAAAGTGCTTCTTTTATTCAGAAATATGTAGCCACGGTAATTTAAACCAACAACGTCTCCCATAGAAACAAAGGGAAGTGAAACATCATGACTGAAAGCAATCTGTTCTCAGAAGACCACATTTGGTTTTTCTTGCAGTCGGTATGCTGCAAAATACCATCGGGACATTTTCAGCCGACATAAAAGCCAGTAAAGTTAAGTAAATGAGACCTGGATGTCCTTTGAGATGTGATCTGGAAGACAAAAAGCATAGCTAGAGATTTGAGGGAACGTCCAACGATGGAGCTTTTTCCCTCCTTCCTCTCTCCCTCTGTGTTTTACCTTTTTCTTGGCACAAATAAACAAGTGCAAATATATAATGCTGAGAAAAAAAAACAAAGACATGCATTGGCTGAGGTCAAAGTGTTGACAATTTCTTTTAAGCAGCTCACTTTTCTGGCCTGAGTAGACGAAGACAAAAGAAATAGGGCTGTTGTTTTTTTTTGTCTGAGGAGTAATGCAGATGAAGCCAGATCATTTTCTATTGGACATAGATAAAGGTGATGACAATTCCTAAGCATCAACTTTATTGTCCTTAAGCGACTTTATAACAATTTTTTTTGAGTGGGGATTTTAGTCAAATTTGTGACAGTTGTTCATAAGGACCCAGAGGTTACTGGCTGAAGTTTTATCATGTTGCTTTAGTACTTTCTCGTTATTTCATCACCATGATGTCTGTTTTTTTAAGCGCACCAGTCCCTCCTGCAGGAAAACCCTTCTCCAACATACTGTCAAAGTCCTGCTTTTTTCAGTTGGAGTGGTGTAATAAGATTTATAAGTCATATTTTTACTCCATATGTATATTTGGGCATTGTGACTAAACATCTCGATTTTAGTTTGATAATACTAGGACAGGTCAGTGTAAAGGAGGTTGATCATAACCTGAATACTGTTGTTGTGCGTCCATTTTCCCTTCTGTGCAACAAACGTTTTCCAGTTCCGAGACCCGACCGCGGGGTGACACCAAGTGAAGCAAAGATGGAGGTGCAACTTCTGGTTTTATCTTTTTCCATAATTGGGCACATTTATGCTCTAATGCATCGTATGATCAGATTACCGTGCATCCAAACTGATCAAATACTGTATTCCCCGAGAATATATTTCTATTTTCCTAGTTTTGTCCCTTCTCTAAAAATAAGTGTCCTTGAAACATAGCATAAAAGGAGATTCCAAAATTGAAATTGCATATGCTTTGAATCTTTTTGCTCATTTCAAAGCATAAAAGCATAAAAGAAGGCAGCTCTAATGGAAACCTTTTTCAGCAAACACAGTTAGTCCCACATCCAAAAATAGAAAGTTAAGCTCTATTCTGGACAGGAAGACGTGCATAAACATGATTAAATAATGGATGTGCTTATGGAAGAGATAAAGTGATTTTTAAAACCCCAAAATTGCTCTAATTACACAAGAATTACTTAAACCCCTGAGACCACAGGCACCAGTCTGGCTGATGGAAACACCTCTTTCTTAAATGCCTGATCAGTTGAAATAAAAGTGTCAATAGGACCTCAATGAGGCAACTGTTCATAGTCAAATAACCCTGTATTCATGCCCAGCTCTGGTGGAGCACGGTCTGGTGAGCATTTACAGCGTAAGGTGGAGGAGGGTGGTCAAAAAACGCTCCCTGTTGCTAAACGGCCTTCATAAAGTGTCACTGATTAGCACGTATGCAAACTCTTGCCCCCACCGCTCACCCACCTGTGAAAAATCCCTTAGCTGGGATCTGGGTGGGAAATGGTGACATCATCCAGGCCTGGAGATGGAGTGCGGTGCTGTTTGGTTTTCCACTACTAAAAACAACAATTCGGAGAATCATTGACAGTAGAGCTTTCACTTAGACACCACAAACTGTGGGAAGAGACAAAATAATAATCCAGGAGTTAGTGCAGTCAAAGGAA
Organism: Poecilia latipinna; assembly: GCF_001443285.1. NCBI lineage: Eukaryota > Metazoa > Chordata > Actinopteri > Cyprinodontiformes > Poeciliidae > Poecilia > Poecilia latipinna. The sequence continues at coordinate 265 of NW_015112757.1, read as the reverse complement.
AACCAGAGTCAAACATAACGACATATTTATGCAGCAACAAAATCACCATACATCACAGTTACTTCTTCCCCGTTACACCTCTGTGACCCCTGACCTACCTTACCACCCAAAACACCGAAGACTTTTATTACCCGTAAGGCCCCTTTTTCATCAACTTTTGAGAAATTTTGTCACATTAAACTTCACATTTCATAGTTACAAATTTTATATTAGAGCAATAAAGTAGCAGATAATGAAGTAAAATTAAAGTAATGCATAGTTTTTT
>NW_015112756.1:409552-508396 GCF_001443285.1 Poecilia latipinna | reverse complement strand
GCACAATGATGTTATCTGGATATAATGGGAAGTTTAGAGGTTAGAGGGGTAGATGCTCTGCTATAGTGCTGGTAGTCATGTTTACTGTGCTGAACACCAACTGTTTCTGTGTCAAAGTCCAGCTCAGCCTAATGGCAACACTTTTGCACCCTTAAAGTGGCTGTTAATGTTTTTGCTGAGCAAAACGTTCTAGTTTTACTGCTGTAACAAGTGTTGCTATTGGTTTCCATGACAGGAAGGCTTTGTGGTGAATCATATACTTCTGTGTCATAAATCAAACCTACTGTTTACTCTTATAAAGCACATAAAAAATAGCCTTCTAAAGTCTTATCTATTTGCTTGGTGATAGTTCATCCGCACTTTGACTATTTTTTCCTTTAGGATAAAGAGAGCAATGCTCATTAGTAAAAAGGTGCTAACCGCTCCTGTGGTGTACGTTGTGGCTTTCCAAAGTAAACTGAAACATGTGGATGACTAAACAGGCTGGTGTGACGAAAAATATGCTGGTGCATTTTTTTCCCCAAGCTTTTCAGCTGACTTATTGCTTCTGAAGAGCAAGTCAGATTTCCAGAAGCGGACAGACGTGAAGATAGCGCTCAGAGGAACTTGTTTGGAATGCAGCTGCATGTCTGAACTTCATGCTGCATGAATAGGAATGTTCTGATGGCAGTATCTGCCACACAGGCTCTGCTAACCTTCCTTTGGGCCGCTCTGTTTGGGTCGCCGTCTAATATCTCCCATCTCCATGTAATTTCAACATAAATTGTTTATCACTGTTATGTTGGTAAAAAGCTCATTTATTAATATTATTTGATGAACGTAACTTCCTTCTTTATCCCACCTCTGCTGTCCCTAACCATCTCAACTCTAAATTTCAAAGCTAATAGAATCAGAATATCATTTAAAGTATTATGTTCTGACTGAAAATATTACTGCTCTGGGACTGTATGCATTGCTTTGGAAAAGTATGTTTGCACATTTTGTTATGTTACAAATCATTAAAGAAAAATGATTAATTCATGAAAGAAAATCTTACTTGTGTGGCATACATTTGAATTTGACTCCTGTTACTCCTACATGCCCCCTAAATAAAATAAAGTGCACTTTAGAAGTCCAATAATAATGCAAACAACACGCCTGTCCACCAGAGGACTACATGTTTGCTGAGTCTCCTACGCCTGTCCACCTGAACTGATAAGGACAGTACGAATCAGAGAAGCAGCCAAGAGGCCCATGGTTGCTTTAGAGGTGGGAGACACTGTTGATATATAACTAATAGTTTGCATTTTAGAAACCTGGTCTTTATAAAACAATGGGAAGAATAATGTCATTGTTCACAGAAAGCCTTAAGAAATTACAATTAAAGTTTGGTGTAAGTTCTTTAGGAGACACTGACATGTGGAAGAAGCTGCTGTGGTCATTTAAGACTCATGTCTAATTTAGCAAAAACTAGTAAAGCTAACAGACATGTCAGGTAGTGAAACTTTACTGAGGCAGCTCATTCATATCAGTAGATCAGTTGGTATGGATTAAGGGTTGCAAACCGTCTCAATGAGATATAAGTCATATCTGCAGCTTTTAGCCGTTGTTAGCTTAGTTTGGAATCTTGAGCAGACCCCACAGCAGCAGCAGGAGCAGCTGGTTCTTGCTTTCCTTCGTTACACAATTGCTTCCCTCTCATGGGACCAGATGTAGCCTACATCTGTCAGCCTTCATTAACTGCAACAATCTGGACAGCACTCTTCATTATGGATGTTTTCTTTAATCCTAAGGTTCATTTAAAGCAACAGAAGTAACTTTAACTTACGATTTCAATGTTGCATGACTGAAACATAGGTTTAAGTATTTTGTCGGACAGCTACACGTGCTCTCATTTTCAGTTGATTGATCTTGGCAGGGAAAATGCATATTAAACAGACTAAATCAGTTTGCTCTTGCTTTTTATGTTCTCTATTTTTAAGATTATTATGTGATTTATAGTGTGATAATCCATCTTGAAAGCTCAGTAATAGAGTTGGTGAAGTACAACAGGTACAGATTATTCCAGTGTGAAGTTTCCATTTCTCAGAGTATCATGTAAAACAATTAACATTCCATATTTGATGACTTTAAATGTTTTAATATGCCCAAACTCCCTGTGCTGCAGCCTTTGCATATTATTTATGAAGAAAATCTATCTGGAGGTCGTATAGAAAAAGTTAACGTGCTTTGCCAACGACAGAATGCCTCACCCATTTGATAAGTAGCTTTTGACAGACAGGAGGTTGTCCTGCCATCTTGTGGCAGCCCAGAGGACATCAAAGTCAGACACACACAATCCACTTAACTCTTCTCTCACACACTTAAGCTCTACTGCCCATTAAAAAAAAAAATAAAAGAGCAAATATTGCATATTTATATTATGTGAATGACCATTTTTTACAGCATCTAAGTTGCTGGTTCATCAGAGATGTGGGCAGTTGTGCATGAATGAACTCTTGCCATGCCATGAAAGCAAGTTGTGCTGCTGAGCTATATTTAAACTTCCCCTGGGGTGCCATTAAATCATGTAATTTCTTCGTCAGGCCCAAATGACCTCATTTTAATATCCTGGTTGCTAGTGTTCTATATAGGATTTAAGGAATACTTCTTATATGTGACTTTAGAATGGAACAACCTTAAATATGCAGATGGATCTTAGTAAAAACCGACAAAGAAAACAAGTCTAGTTTGGTGGAATTTTGACAGATTCCGTTTGACAGAACTACTGTAATTGAGTGAAGTTTGTAGGCCATCTATAGATGGCTGAATTTGCCACAGAGATCACCACTTTGTGATGGCCACAAAGTCAAATCATTGGCTTTGTTATTTGTAAGCCACTTTGTAACAAATTTGATGATGTGCTTTGGGTCTTGTCTCTGTTGTGTCCAAACTTTAACTTGTCTGGTGACTCCTCTGGTCTTAAGAATTTGCTTCAACATTTTCACACAATCTTTTTTGTAAATTGCACCAGTCCCTCCTGCAGTAAAACACTTTCCCAACATAATTCGACCACCACCATACATTAGAATTAATATTAGATTCTAAGAATTATAAGTGTCCCTGTCTTTGCTCCAAATAAGACCAAACATTTCCACTTTAGTTTCACCATCTTCTGTTCTAAAGTCAGAAGATTTAAAATAATTCTTAGAGAAATATTTGGATTATTTTGGCATGCCTTTTGAAGTCAACAGCCATGGTGCAAAGACAAGTGGATATAGATGGGATTAATCACATAGAAATATTTTGGTAATGGACTGACTTAAAACAGAAAAAAAGAGGTTTTAATTTTTTTATTTTATTTATTTATTTTTTTTTATGGAAGTATTTTGATAAAAAAAAAAAGGGGACATAAAAGGGAAGTCTTGAGGAACCTCAGCTTGTCATGTTTTCTGATAATTTCCTTACCCACATACACAGTCAGATACTGGATGCAGAATGAAAAAAAAGGTAATGAAGTTTATTTACAATGACTGAAATGAAAGAACACAGCGGGAGGTTTGGTTGTCAGGTTGAGAGACAAGCAGTAGATAAACGGAGATGAATTTCACTAAAGCAGATCAGAGTCTCAAGCTTGCGGTTCTGAGATGGACAGCTGATGTTGAGGAAGCGCGATCCTGGTGACAAAAGGGTTTTGGTAAAAATTCCAGGGAGCTTCTCTGTGAGTAACGGATGGCCTGAGAAATTCAGATGGTTACTTGAGCAGAGTGTGTAGGAGAGCAGGAGGGCGGATGAAAGCTGAGGCTTACAGAGCTGTAGTGGGCAAAGAATTGAAATCCGAAGATAAACGTGGTGAAGGACCGGTTTGTTGGTTTGATCGGGGATGATGTGGAAGCTAACTGCTTGTTTAACCTGGGAAGCACAGAGAGCACAAGGAGCAAGATAAACATAATCAGAAATTCAATAAACTGAGATAAAGTATCTCAAAGAGATACATTTGGCTATACCAGTAAAGGCTGATCACTTGCAGGCAGGTGTGGGATCTGCAGCAGGTCTGCCACACCTTTCAGCTGAGATCCTTTGTTCAGGGAACCTTACATGTACATCAAAACACAGCCATACACCAAGATCCCAACACAGATGTAATCTTTGTTTACTAAAGTTTCTAAGTGTCTAATACAATGTTCTGTTCTGGTAAATAAGATCTGAAACAATCTAGCTGAATGCTAGACAGTTCCACCCACTGTTACATTCTTGTAGACATTGGAACGTTTCACAATGTTTTTTTCTTATAAGCTTTTTTTTTTTTACCCAGTTAGTAGTGTAGACTGTAAACAAAACTGAAAAATGTGTTTTGTATAACAATAAAAATGCTATTTTGGTCCGTCACCTCCAGCGCTCAGCCTTTGGAATATGTTCAGATGCATTGGGGAATTGAGGATCGAAACAGTATTGGGCAAAGATATTTATACTCAGTGCAAGAGAGAGGTGATAGTGGTGGTGTTGCAGACATGACTGGAGGCTATATGGACTAAGCTGTAATTTTCTGTGTTTTTGTCAGTCAACTTAGCACTTTTATGTCTGCTGATCCCAATTTATCCAGCAGGCATTGTGACTCACTAAACGGCTGGAAGAAGTTTTCTTTCAGGATGTGTTAAATACATCTTGAAAAATTGCTCTTTATCTTCCTTATACAGTCAACATCGTATAAACATTATTTTATTGTAAATAACCCAACCTCAGATTATAAAAAAAAAAAAACACTGCAAATTTTTAAATATTTATATACGTCACTAATCGTCTGAGGCCCAGACTTTATTCTCATGGTCAGATGAAATGAAGTGGGATTTCATCTTGAATAACTCATTACATATTTATAAAGGTCAGGATGTGAAGTTTAGTCTTAAGAGATATGTCACCAAACAGACAATTGAACTAATAAATTGCCTCCTCTAAGTCAAATCTGCCCAGTTCTATTGCATTTTTCTGCTCTGACAAGTGAGGCAACTATTTGTTACAGGCACCCAGGAATCTATTGGCCTTATGACACTGAATCTCTGCAAGGCTCCAGACTCCCTGGGAGCCTCCCGCCTCAGCAGTAATTACTGTTTCCCATCTACCGAGAATGTGCCAACCCGCCCCACAGACACTGCACTAAATCCCCTTGATGTTGTCAGTTATTCTGGTAGCTGGACAGGCAAAAAGAATAACAATAAGAAAAAAACGGAGGGCCTCCCGGAAGTGAGCGAGCTTCCCTCCTGGGTAATTGATGTGTGGATGATCGGTGGATTTTGAAGGATGGCTTCTCTTCCCACACTGGGCCACTCTGAAATCATTGCCAGACTGAGCAAATGTGTCTAGGAGGATAGATGAGAGCTTGCCATGTTCAGGATAGACTGGAAATAATGTTGTCCTCTCAGATCAGACACACAGTGGTGCAGAGCAGATAGACATTGTCATGCGGTGAAAGGCTTATAAGAGCGAGGCTGTCTGGAAGATGACAGATCTAACAATACGTAAAGTCCTGCGTATAGTTTTCAGGTTAGTGATTGCACTTTTGGTTTGTTTTTTTAGGCAGGAGAGGACTGTTAGATGTTATTGAGAAGCAGACACCCATTTGATAAATTTTTGCATGTCGCACCACAGGAAATGAGGTGTAGAAATGCAACACTGTTTTTTTTTTAATTATTATTATTACTTTTCTAGAAAAAAAAAGGTACACTTTTAAAGTTTGGCCACAACTTTTGACAATACATAGGTATGCATTTTCTGTGGAGAATATTTTAAGGCACCGGGGTCTTTGTTCAGTAAGACTCAGTTAGATCAAATAAGCTCTAGTTAAGGGCACAACACAAGTGTGATGCGGTGCAAACCAAGCAGTAATGCAGCATGGGACAATGGCAAAGTATAAATAGTTGAATTCATTACATGAATTCAAAACAGGACAAAAAACTTAGTTGGAAGATAATGATAAAGTAAGAACCTTTGAGTTCATTATGCAGAGTTACTCACCAGTGTGTATATCACTATCAGACTGCAAGATAAGCAGGATCAGTTGTGCTTGGAGCTGGTCTGCTGTGCAATCAAAGCAAGAGAGGAATAAAATGAGCACAAGAGACAGATAGCTGAAGGGTTTTTTTTAAAGCCTGCTTAGTCGAGAACAGTCATTATGAGAGTATCAATCTACATTACGACACAGTGCTTTTCCACTCATTTACAACAATTTGCCTGTCCTCAATGTGAATATTACAGTTCCTGTATTTTACAGTCACAATCAGTATTCATTACTCCTCCAGCTTCAGCTCCAGATGAATGTTAGGCAATGCTAAGCTTTGACTTCATTTCTCTGTACTGCAGGGTTTTTTTTGTTAGCTTATCTGAAACAATCCTAGTGGCAGCCTGTGACTGTCGTTTCTTATTTTTCTAAATCTGCATGCAAATGCCACAACTTATGCATTGGACAGACAAATGTGCAACAAGGTTCTGCTTTGCTGTGTTTGTCGTTTCCGTAGACAGAAGGAACCGACCATTCAATCAGACAAAATCTTTGGGCAAATCCATTTTGATATTGGCGGATGTTGCTACTAGTCCAGGGACTCTCCACACAGACGTAGGTACATTTGTGTGAAGTAAAACAAAATGTAACCAGGTACTTCAAAGAGGTTTTGCCGCTGGTAAATGGTGTAAGGAAACGTGTGGGTTAAAATCCCCAAACAACCAAACATGATGACTTATCCACTTGTGACTTCATTATCCTTGAACTTCGACTACAAAATTGTTGCAAGAAATAAAAATTACAAAATTGGTTTGGCTGGAACCCGAGCCTGTTTGTACAAGAGGTTTAAAAGTCTGCCTTTCTCCTCTTCAAACACATGCTTTATGAGAAGGATGATTCAGCCAGTTAATAATCCTAATATAATTTTGTGAATTTGCAACATATGATCAAATTAGTGTAACTATCCTGTCTTATAATTTGGAATAAAATAGCTTATATCCAATTGGATGGGATTTTGATTATGTAATTGGATTTTATTGGGTTGAATTTGATAAAATTGAAGTAAATCTGGATGAAATTGGATTCCATGTACTAATTGGAAATAAATTGGGCCTGTGGCAGTAGTTAGAAAGTGACACTATGAAAAGTAAATAAAGTTCAAATGAATTCATTGCATGCAGGAACTGCTAAATGTTGGCGAATGTCCAGTTCCCACTGAGCGGCCTCATTTTAGACCGAACAGATCAACGCAGGAAGCAGAAAGAAAGAAGTTAATGGTTCACTTTTAGCCAGTGAAAAGGAGATCAATGAAACAAATGGACACACTTAACAACAGATTTTCAGGAACTGCTTTTTCATTTAAGTAAGCACAGCAGGACCAACACAGACAGTATCTTAACCAGTTTCAGTAGTTACAAATAGCTCCGGAACATCTTATATATATATATATATATATATATATATATATATATATATATATATATATATATATATATATATATATATATATATATATATATATATATATATATTTGTGTGTACGTATGTGTGATTGTCCTTCAGTTTGAAAATAGTGAAGAAAGTGAAGTTAGCTGGCAGTGACAATGTGGCGACGGACCTTGAAGTACGAAAACAAGACAGGCCAGTTGTGTGCAGAATTAAACAGGGTAAAAGGAGAGGTGACTGTCTGACAGGCATGTGTCAGCTCTGCTTCCATGATAAATGCTGGTGGGGACAAGGGTGGCTTGTTAATTGGGACAGAATGTAAAAGTTCCTGTCACTCATCATCATCTTTGCTAATTTGTTTGGAGGCAAAAGTCAGCTGAACCGTAGAAGTGGGAGATTAGTCATGAAAGTTTGGGGAATCTGGGTGGATTTTTATCACAGTTCATAACACATTAGATTATATTGGCATATAATCCAATCTCGCTTGGGCTTGCTTGCATATTTTTGCTCGGGCAACATATGCATTTAAAAAGCACATCAGTATTATTTTGGATTTTCTTTTTATTACTTCTCAAAGATGCATTTGACTGTGAATCACTTGCTCAAAAGTAACAATGCATTGTTCATGGAGTGCAGGTCTTGGCCTTCCACTACGTGTAATTTATTTTTTTCTGACCTTCATTTGTTCCCATCTTTCAGAGCCCCTCATGCAGAGCCCTCGGGGGAAATAATAGCAGTGAGAAGGCGAGTAGAGTGCAGCCTCTGGAATTGACTGTAAAATTAACAGGGGACATGTTGCTTAACCAGTGTGAAAAACAGATAGTGACAGCGATAACAAAGCTGGTGATGGCACGATAAGTCCTCCTGCTGCTGTGGTGCATCCCACATTATTTATCCTCTAGAACAGCCGATTATTTAAAAAAAAATAAATAAATAAATCTTTAAATATTCATTAGAAAAATAAGATCTGATTTAAATTGACACACATTTTCTAAATCTCTCATATAATTGTATTAGAAATGCACAAAAACATTTTTTTAATTATTATTATTATTATTTATTATCAGTGTTTCCACCAGCTGGCAAACCTCTCAAGTCAATATTCTGCTGCAGGACATTAGAGTCCAGATAAAATGTTATTTTACCCTGCAGTAGAAAAGTATTCACCCCACTTGAACCTTTTACTTTTTCTCACATGACAGCCATGGACTTTTACAAATATTACAACAAGCAATTAATCAATGTATAGGATCAAAAATTTAAATGAGCTCAAAAATTTCCATTTTGATGATTAGGATTTGTTTGAAGGTCAGTTTTGTTTACTGTGACATCACAGTCCATTTAATTTATGGTTCCAGTTATAAGTCATTTTTTATTTCTGCTTGGTTGTCGTGATTCATTTAGGATATATAAAACATCTTCTAGTTCCAGTGCTAAGTGTTTTTACAACATAAAAGTTTATTGGTCGTTGAGGGGGGTGAACTTGCATATTACTTGAAATGGTGTGAGAACAACACATCGCAATAATTGCTGGCACAATTTATTCTCCAGCAAAAGGCCTAATCACATGTATGGAGAGTTTTATTTACTAAACAGTTGAACTCTGAAGGTAATTATTTGCAGTGGATTTTATTTTGTGGCATTAGAGCAAAGAAGGGGGGAATACAAATGCTCAACAAACTCTAAATCCAAGTATAACTTTTTGATTCCTTTGCAATTTTGCACTTTTTTTTAACGTTGGTTCATCACATAATCCTAATAAAATGCATTGAAGTTTGTGGAAGTAAGTACATTTGGAAAGTTTAGGGGGTACAAATAATTTTGCAAGACAATTGCTAATTTGAGTAGTTTTAAGATGCCATGTCTTAAACCCGCTAACTGGGAAAACAAAAGCAATTATGGGGCTGGTTTGAGCATGGAATGACATCCCTGAACCGCAGTCATGCAGCAGGTGGGTAATTGGCCTGAGCGGTACAGCGGTCACTGTCCTTGTCTCTTGATGGGGGCAGCAACCGCTTCACAGGGCAGTCTTATCAGCTAGCCGCCCTCTGAGGCAGATGCACCATTTTATAATTAACCAAATGAGACCAGCAAGGGTTAGAGAGAGAGATACCATACTTCTATAATGCAACACGCTCTGCTGAGTCTGCAATTAGGCATTTAGAGTAAATGTGTCGGTTTTCTCCTGCATTCATTTCAGTATATGTACAGTATGTATACTGTTAGCACGCATAAGGTCTGTTGGTGAGAGTTTTGTTGCTGAGAATGGCAGTAGATCACTGTGTGGCATTAATTGGACTGTGGTGTGGCTTTTTTTTTTTCGTCTTCCCAGACCATCAGATCCAATTTACTGGGATGACTTCAGCATCGTCCTTGAGCTTTAACAACTAAAAACCACTAAAGATAAAAGGTTGGTGTTAATGTGTAACTTTTTAGAGAATCTTTTAACAGCACATTAACATTTTTATATGTGCACTTTTAACCTGAAGACAACTGGAAACATAAAGAGACACAGAGATGCAAAAGGATTATTTTAATAGAGAGAATATTGTTTGTGCAGGTTACAGTCTTTTGTTCTTTTCCTTACATTCAATTCAACTTGACATGCGTTGTTGAGCATGAGAACCCTAGCTGTGTGATTTAGAAGAGACTATTCAGATTCTTCTTTTTCTTCTGGAAATATTTTTATTTAATTTTTAAGGTTAAATAATACTCTTCACAAAGCAGATTTAATCTTCTTCTTTTAAATCTGTGGCTTTGACAAATCCCTAACACTACCTATATGAATGCATTTCCTTTTATTTTCTGTTGTGTGAACTTTGACTCTAATTGTATAATGACTATCTTGATCCGAGATGTTTGTGTTGGTTCTGTGTGAGAAGGGATTTCTCTTCCCGCTATGAAAGGATCAGGGCCACCGGATCTTTGGGGAGCATTTTATTTTATGGCCACACACACATATATATTTTTGCTCAGAGCTTTAGCCAGTCAAACCGATCATTGTTGAGTGACCTTTCTGCATTGGTGACACTGCAATGCAGTTCATGAATGTTTAATAGAAAGCCTGGCTGTGTTGGGCCTGCCAACCAGGGTTTACTGCCTGACAGAAACATATTAACTGGAAGGCAGAGCGGAGGTTAACAGCAGCGGCAGCTCCAGACATGGGAAGCCAGGCATGACGCCTGACAGGCAAACATCCATTAGAACCGTAGAAACCAGTTTAGCGTCGTGTGAAAAGCAAGCACACAAAACACAACGTAAAACTCTTTGTTATTTCGTAATTTCATTCCATGACTTTATTTCAACTTTCAGTTCAATATGATGAACTGCTGCTGGAGTAAACTACTCATACCTCTTGGAACTCTTTCATATTTTGTCATGTTATAACCATAAACTAAGTATCTTTAAGTGATAGATCAACATACCAGTGTTCAATTGTGAACTCAAAGGAAAATTTTCAACGTTTCTTTAAAAAATTTAAATCAGAGTGTGATACCACTTTATTATTCAGTCCCTTTGTTAATGTGGATGTGTCTCTATCAGCTGATTCCGACTCAATTAAACTGGATGGAGTCTCTATGAACATCAGCTTTCAAGTCTTGACACAGATTCACTGTTTTACTTTGGTCTCTCAACTCGGACTTTATCCAAACACCTCTAATCTAAACCATTCTGTTCAACCTCTTAGTCAATCAGTCAATCAAATTTTATTTGTATAGCACATTTCAGCAGCAAGGCATTTCAAAGTGCTTTACATAATTAAAATAAAAACACCATGTGACATTGATTAAACAGTGAGAAAGAGTAAGACATTTTGAAAAAGATTAAAAAAGATAAAAACATTAGACAGTGTGACAGAGAAATAAAAATAAGTTAATAACTAGATGAAAAGTAAAGATAAAAGCATTAAAAACATTGAAGACATCAAAACCCGCAATTTAGCCATAAGCAACTCTAAACTCTAAACTCAGTGTATGTTTAACCCCATTGTCCTGCGGGAATCTCTGCATAGACTTAAATCTTCTGCAGCCTCTGACAGGTTCCCCTCACGGATTGCTCCAGATTTAGCTAATGCTGCTGGTTTTCCTCCACATATGTGATTTTGGTTTTTATATATGCCTAGCCTATAGCTTCACGTGAACGTCCATGTCTTAGTAACCAATTAGCATGTACCAGACAGTTCTTGACCTCTGAAGGATTCATTTAGCTGTATCAGAGTGCATGAGTCTAAATACACATGCATCACAATTATGAACTGCTTTGAGTTGGTGCATCACTTGAAATTCCACTAAAATATGTCAATGTGGTTTCTAAGCTGAGGTTGTAATGTGACAAAATGTGGAAAAGTTCAAAGTTTTTGCAAGCCACAGCGCACGGTGTCTACATCCACTGTTTCCACCTCAAAGCATTTCACACAAATAACCACTTATTCTCAGAAAAAAAAAATCTCTAAAGTCTGTGCCAACAAAGGAGAACACAGAGAAGCAGGACAAACAGCTTCTGGTAAATGCCAAAACGAAAGAAGACATTTGAAACTTAATTGGATTTTAGAGCAAAACTGTGGTGGAAAAGCAATGTTTGTCAGGGACAATGTCACACATACAGCAACTACAGAATATATTGGTAAAAATATTCCTAAAACAAAACCTTCTTTCCTTTTCATGCTACGCCTGAGTGCTGCACAACAAACAACATCAAATCAAAGTTCTTCACTTTCTTTGTTTACAACATAAAAGATGGAGTTCTTGTTTCTGACAGCACCCGATACTTTTTTCTTTTTTAGAGGAGATTACAAGGAAAGGAAGAGCAGGTGTTTTTACAAAGACAATGCCAGAAACTAAGAAAGAAACATCCTCCAAGTGAAAAAAAAAAAAGTTTCACATTTTATCAGTTGGGTGGCATGAGAGAATCAACAAGAGTTGAATTCATAAACTAGAAATTGCCAAGTCATTGGGGGGATTATCACAGAACCATCAAACATTTTGTTTCAAATAGTCAATGAGGCCCAAATGACAAAGATTTGAGAAGAACCAGATGTGAGGCTACAAGGAACCCAGTCTCTTCCCAAGCTGTTAACTTTCAGAAATGCAACTTTTCCATAAGTTTCCAGAAATACAAGATGTTCACGCTCAGAGACACCATCAGGGTAAGGAGGGACTGTACTCAACCACCGCTGAACTAGACACATAAGCTGAAATTTCAAGACTGGGCCAAAAATAGGGGAAGATAGATTCCAATGGGTTGATGAGAGCGATTCTTGTCAGAATTTTGTATCAATGTATAGTTTTTGGGAATTGTTTAGTTTTTCACCAACTTTTAAAAAAAATCTATTTTAACTTAGATGAATCTTTGAACACCCCAAAGTACACCCCATTATTATTGACAATCAGCATGACTGTCAATAATAATCACAGAAAATAAAAACACAGCTTAATAGTACAATAAATCAGGAGATCATATCCTCATCACCCTGGCGACATTTAAAGAAACATTTACTTACCCAACATAGTGTTTTATCTATTTTTCCTTTTCCTGATAGAAGTATTTTTTAACATGTATTTTTTTATTTATTCTACTTTTTATGAAAAGGAAAAACTAATCCTAGATTAGACGAACTGAAGCTGGGGTATTTTACCTTTAAATTTGTCTGGGGTCAAGGTAAGCAACTCCTGATGAACTCTGCTCGACATCGGCAAACCAGGACTCAGTAAGAAAAGCAACAGCAAGAGAGTTAGAAAAGCTTTTTTTTTTTTATTCAGAGAGATTAAATATTATGAGAACTTTACTTTTTTTTTTCCTTCCTTTTTTTCCTTGAAGGTATGGGTTGAGGTGATGGATGCTGATGATCCACTGACCTCTAAAGGGAGCAGTTGATAGAAAAGGTACACAACATACTTTTTGTTTCAGACTTCAGCATGTTCTTTTCAACATATCAAGTTCTGAAACATATCAGTGACTCCCTGTTTAAAGATTAAAGTGTCTTTAATTTTTCTATTGGTTAGAAAAGCATTGACTAGGTAGAGGAGAGAAAGAAATGTTAAATTCTTTCTATCAAGGCTGCATTTTAATGCAGGGAGCAGTCCTCATAGATAATGCATCAGAAGAGGAAATCCATCAGGAGCCATTTAAAGCGCGATGGAGATATTCATGCATGAACGTGGGCACGGCCTCCCTCTTCCTGAACCTGCAGCCAGGTTGATGTTATACTGTTCTACTTGGCAGCTCTGGTTCCCATGGACACTTTTTCTCTGCATCATTGCTACAGAGTTTAAAAAAAATAATAAGTTATTAAGCATTCATAAGCTTTCTTTTCAATAATATTACATTTAACATGCTTGGTTCTGGTCATCTTCGCTTGTCCTTGTTCTGCATACATTATGATTCAGCTGATTCAAGGTAAAAAACAAAAACAAAACAAAACCCACTGTGGATACATGACCAAATGTGCTTCTCCTGCAAAAGAAAAAAAAAAAGGCATTTATCTCTCTTTGTTGTGCTTCTGACCTTTGAAAATATCACATATTAAATCTTTAATTATTTATGAAAGCGAGTAGCAGTGATGAGAGGTGGGAGGAGGATCCTGCCACGTGTGATGGGGCATTCTGACTTTAAGAGAACAACACATTCTGCCTGTAGCAATGAAATCAAACGAGGATCTCCGTTTGGTGCCAAAAGAGCCTCCTTCAGATCTTTGTAGCTTTTTACTTCTCCTGCAGTAAACAATTCTGACACATTTATTTTAACATAATCAACCCATCATTACCCAGAAGTACAATAAACAACAGAGAAAACAACCATGGAGAGACAAAAAAAAAAAAAAAAAAAATTTTCTCCGGAAAACTGTTTAACTCGTGTTTGATATGCAAATTTTCTTTTTCATCCTCGCGCCAGTAAATGTCAGGAAGGGACACGAGGGAAGAGCTGGACATCTCAATTAAACAGTGCTAACATGCAGCATTGCAAACAACCATGGAAATGAAAGCATTCAGATTAATCTACAGCATCAGGGAGAATAAATGAGAGTCGCAACCTGATACTGCTGTACTCCCGAGAGTGCCTGAAAATTGCAGAACAGGAACTAAAAGTCATATCTGCTTATTGAAATTTCAACGCATGAAGGTGAGTTTTAGTATTTGGAAACTGGTCGAAGTCTGTAGTGATTCTGATGCAAAGATTTTTCTACAAAACAGTAATGAATGTGCAGTTTTACCGCTTAAAGTTTTGTTTGAAAGCAGTTAAATAATTTGTCTGCAATTTTATTGAAACATCTTCAATGGTATTTAATGCATTCTTTGGCAAAGATTGTCTGAATTCTGCAGATGCACTTAATGTTGGCTCATATTTGCTCCTTGTATTCTGTTTTCCAAACATTTAGAGCAGCTTTTTATTGATATATAGACTCATAATATCCAGATCTAATTTCCTAATGGCTTTCAGTGTCTGATCTTTTTACAAAGGCCTTTTATTCATCACTGTGCTGACAAAGTAGAGATCTGACAGCTTTCATATTCAGCAGATTTTTTACTTAAGGCTTGCTCAGGAGATAAGATAAAAATTGCTTTATATAATGTGTCCCGCAAAAAACACATAAAAGCAACACATATATAAAAAGGCAATCATTCATCATAACACTTTAAAAAGAAAACTGGCATCGTGCTAGATCGCTTTCATCCAAACTTAACATATTCTTATATAAGACTGGGCTTTATTTTTATTTCTTTTTTTCAGAGGCTTCTGACATCTTTCAAATCCATTTCTTTATTTAGACAAATAGAGAATAACATGGAAGACTGTAGCCATCCGCGGAACACAACTTACCAAAGGTCATCCTACAGTTCATTCAGTCTCAGTCTCTGCAGTTCCTGAGACCAGCTTCTGTCTTGTCTTTTCATCTGCAACGTCACGTTTTGCCATATTCTATTTACTGACGGCTGTCTTTTCTGTGCCACATTATTATGTATAAAATGTTGATTTTTTTTTTTTTTTTGGTCCATTGTAATCTCCCTGTAAACTCTGGCTTTAATTTAAGGATGCAAATTAGCAGTTAATAAGAAAATCATGTAAGTAGAGCTAAACCTACAGCTGAACACATTCCCTAATTTTGATGGCAGGTGTGTGCTAAAAAAAAAAAAAAAAATGCTGGAATTGAATCTAAAGATTAATTTAAGGGTGTGCAGTGCAGACATATGGAACCAGGTTATTGCTGCTTTTTCTGTTTTTTTACATATTTCCCATCACAGATTTTGTTTGTTTTTCAAATAACTGCATTTAATTTGCTGTTAAAGTAAAAATAAGACACCCCCTAGGCAGTTGCTAATGGATTTGGGGTTGGAACGCAGAGTCTCATGGTAGGCAGGTCCTTTTATTTTCAAAATAAGTTAGAAAAACAAATAAAAAAACTAAACAAAAACAAAACAAAAAAACTAGAAGCACAAAATGATGAAAAGGCTGAATATCCTGCAGCTGCTTACAATAGATGGTATCCATAAAGAACGAAAAAAAAAAAGAATCAAACAGAATTCCAAAAGATATAGACACCAACTTTAAGACAGATCTGCCAAATAACGCAGCTCATGGTTTTTGTTTTATCAAGGAACCCACAGACAGGAAAAGAAGGAATAAGATCAGAAAAGGTAAAACCTCAAAAAATGTAAACAGCAGAGAATAAATCAAGAAAGTAAATGTGAACCAAGAACTTGATCAAAATAAACTGGAACAGAAACCAAAGCCACAATGTAGTTCACGGTACTACATATGTGTTTCTGATTTATCTTTTCATTCAGCACTTTCTATCATATAGCAGCACTTCAGACCTTTTCACAGCTGCTGTAACAACTTTATTTCTGCATTTCGTATTAGAATATTAACAAATACTTTTTAAAATTACACTTTTAACACATAAATATCATGTCATGGTCCTGTCATATGACTCGACACCTGACAAAACTGTCAAAAGTAGAAATACATGGTTTAATGGCTAAGGTGTTAAAATACTTGACAAACTTGTTTTAGCTAAACTCCAGTATAGAAGCTAAGGATTATTGTCAAGTTACTTGTGTTTTAAGGTTGATCACAGACCTCACAAAGAAGAATAACCGTCTCTGAGAGTTCTGGGGGCTACATGAACAGCCCCGCTGAGGATGACCTAATTAACTGACATGGGAGGGGGGTAAAATGTTTGGGGTGTGCACCACAACATGAGAGATCACACCACTGCTGTCATCTCTCAAGTTTACCTTTCTTGATGAGACAGTCCACATGTCGACAAAGCTGTTGGAGGTCTACTAAAAAATATTAGCAAAGATTTTTAAAATGCTTTTGGATATTTGATGATCATTACAGAACGGTAATACACCTACGATGAATATATATTAAATATTAATTCATTAAGCTGCTCTGTATACTGTGAAAAAACACCAAACTGGTGAAGTTTACCACACTTTTGTATGTCATGGCCACCATATCTGTTCAGACAGTACTCAAGTGAGGGCTTATTATAATCCTCAGCATATTCTTTGGTGTCACATTCAAATGCAAGATGTAGAAGATTAAAAGAATTACTCTGAATTAAAAAAAAAAAGAAGAAGACTGCATTTAAGGCTTTGGTTGACCCAGTTTCCAGGCGTGCATCCTGCAGCTTAGACACTCTGGAGGCTTCTAAATGTAGAATTGTTGATTCACCAACCAGAATGTGCCTTTGTGAGTAACTGTGTTTATTGTGTGCATAGTGTATGTGCTCGCAAATTCTACCTTTGTGTAGAATCTTTTTCACACGAACTTTTACATGACGCTCTTTTCACTTGTATTTGTGTTTTATTCAGCATAGGATCTCATAGAAACATTGACCTAGATATAATCAACGCCATTAAATCTGTAGAAAAATAAAACATGTATTTAACGGAACCTGGCACTCATCAATCGGCCCTGCGCGTCATCGCACAGCTGCTTCTCATGTTAAATTTAGGCTCCTAATAGAGGCGAATGTCATTGCCCCTGCATGACAGTATAAACTGCAAGAATGCAGAGACATGTAGAAGACAGGTGATGGAATAAAAAGACTTGTGTAACGCCGTTCTTCTGGATGACAGGCTTCTCATATGAAGCACACAAGTTCCAGAGAAACAAGGTTTCTGTTAAAGCAAAGATGAGCGTTTCATTTTGAAAAGCAGCAATACAAAAAGAAAAGACCCTGAACTTCATTTCATGACAGAAAGACATGAAAAATGTTTGTAACTTTTAAAATTCTTCCCTACCTTGCAAGATCATGATAGTCTGTGTATTTGCATCATGGAGAAACTGAATATGTTTTTTTTTTCCCCTTCAGAATACAAGTTAGTTTCTCTTTAATGTTGATTTAAAATGCCTTTAAGCCACATTAATTTTCAGCTTTCAGTTTCTTATCAGATCTCAAAATCATTTTGGTTTTCAGAGTCTTCCTATCAATAAAATTGAGAAATTAACTCTAAGGCACAGGTGTCAAACTCCAGTCCTCAAGGGCCACTGCCCTGCAACTTTTTGATGGGCCTCTGCTGCACCACACCTGGATAGAATAATTAGACGCTCAGATAGGCTCTGGAGAACTTATCTACACAAGGAGGAGGTAATTAAGCCATTTCATTCCAGTGTTTTGTACCTGTGGCCCTTGAGTACTGGAGTTTGACACACTGCTCTAAGGTATGGTAAAGGACAAATATTAGAGGAGGCGGAGGCCTTATATTTTGTGGAGATAGGAAATCACTCAGTTCTAACAGCTAATTAAACTTACTCTACATCACACTGTTGCCTAATTCCTTGCACTTCAAGTGACGTTCCAGCATTGCCATTCATTACGGGAACTTAACATCAGTTAAACCAGACTGTAACATAGTTTTTGGACTTGTCAAAAAAAGAAAAATAAATAAATAAATCTATTCGATTACTTTAGATAATTAATAAAACAGTGGATCTAACATTATTTAATTTCAAGCAGTGTCAAGCTGAAGCTTTGTCAGCACTGATGAAGCTGTTAGCATCAAAACAGTTGGAGTGATGTTGATGTCAAGGGACCTGTTCTTGTTTTCCTGTTAACTCAGCTATTAATTTCTTCATGACTCATAGTCACGAATGCACTGTTTGCTGAACATTAAACATAACATCCTCACTGTAGCGTCTGGTCTCGTCTTTCTTATGCTAAGGATGCCAAAGACGTGATCACTAAATTTAAAAAATACATATTTAGCAATCATTAGAGGTGGCTCTGGTTGATTAAGCTCAGCTACAGGCCTATAGCTTTAAGCAGCATAAATAAAGGCTGAAGACGCCAGGAAGCTAGGGGGTGCCATAAAAATAGTAAGAGAAAAAAAAAAACAATTTCTTTTAAAACTAATAGGTTATTTTTTAAATTTCCTAATACAAAAAAAACTCGTCTCTAATTAAACTGCGATAGGAAAAACTGTTAAATACTGCATCTAAAAATAATATTTTTGGTTAGCCCCTCCACCCCTATTCTCTTCTAGTTGGTTTGTTCCTGCACCCTTCGCGGACTTTCTCTGCTCGGTTACTGCTTGCTACTCACTGATAAGGGCGCTTTGGGGAGTTAGGTAAGAGGGTTAAGGGGGGTGAGTTTCGTAAAGCATGTAACTTCAGAAACACCATGTCAAAGCGTCATGTCGGATGTCCAAGGAAGAAAATACGACAAAAGAAGACTGGGGGGAAAACATGAAAGAAATGGAGGCAAAGGAAATCTAATGGGATTAAATTACCTGTTGCTTTAGCAGAGTGTAGTGTAGCAGCTAGGCTAGCTAGCCAAACACGGAGCTAATCGGCAGCATAGCCAATGTTGCTTGTTTGCGTTCATTCAGCTGTCAACTCAAACTGCACATTTTCAATACAGTCACAGGCACTCATGATCAAACTAACACATTTTGTTTGCATTAGGCTGCAGCTGTGCCAAAACATTTAAAATATGAAACAAAAGCAAATATTCAAACAATACAATTTGCAACTAAGGGACAACTTGTCCCTTAATTGCACCATTGCTTGTTACTGAAGCCTATTGCATCACTTTCATGACAGTGGCATTAATTTTTCTAGGCTGTGTCAAAATATTCCTTATCACTAAAAGTTTGTTCCAGCATCAAAAATGGTTTGATGCAAATTTTTTTGATTGCATGACATTTCTATTAAACTGTGACTGAAAACCTACATACTGTAAATATTACCAAAAAAAAATACTGTAAATGTGAGCTAAAACTGTCAGAGAATAAGAAATTAAGTAAATAAAAATAAAATGATGGTTAAAACAATGACTTTTGGACTGCTTGAGTGACATCTGTGTTAACTGTTGTAAAAAGTTGAGTAAGATGTGTCAAACCAACAAGAAATGGGTAATACAGCTGCAAGAAATGTCTTCTGCTCTACTGAGATAGTGATGACAAGTGAGTGGATCCCAGTTTCTTTAAGTAGGTCAAAGCAATCAAGAAAAACTGTAAACTAGCAAAAACAAATCAACGATGCGAGGTCATTACATAACGGTACACATTATTGTCAAATTAGCATCAACATTGCATTTCCATATACTGTTGAAGTTTATTGCTTCATTGAATCCTGGATTTAAATTAGATCATTTCAATTTGATTTCAGTTGCATCTCAGAAAATTCATTGTGCATTTTACATGTAGAGGATGTTTTTACTTTTACTTCTGGAATCATACTCCTCTTTCTTTTCAGATGCATTGCTGAGATAATTAAGTGCTACCTCTGGGCCTTCTGCATCACCACAAAGCACTGTTCCTGTTGCCGCCACGTCGCAGGAGCTCGTCCATGCATCAGAATTAAAGAGTGCACTAACACACGTCGCTGACTGGCTGTGTCGACTAAGTGATCAGGTCAGAATATTTTCGGATTACAGATTTGTGTTTTGATGAATGGGGAACTGCACAAAATCTAGGTCCGGCCCTTGGCTGCTTTAAATGTCTCTTATCGAAAAGGAATATTTAAACAGATCTCACAGTTTTTAATGCTTTTTACAGAAAGTTAAAAAAAAAAAAAATCTCATAATATTTTATGCATCATCACAGCCTTTCTCTACAAGTTTGTAGTATGTTTGTTTTATTATACCACCAGCCAATATTGCATCTAGTTTTCAAGTTCTAGTTTTTGTTTTGTACTTGATTAAGGTCATTTTTAAGTGCTCTAAATAGTTGTAAGCCAAAATCTCTTCTGCTTCAGACTGAAATGTGTTGCATTTAATTGATTACTGTTTTTTTTAAATATGTTTAGATCTTTTTAGCTCACTCACTGCAACACCAACCCATAGTAAAACATCTCCATGGTTATGCTGGACACATGGCGAGGCGTTGTTCCATCAAACGTAATTCCTTCTTTGTTTTCCAACAGCAGATTGAGATTTGGATTGAAGTTCAATTTGAAGTTCATCCTCATTGCTGGTTCCTGTAACGTTGAGCAATTCATTGCTCAACGTTACAGTTTTTCTTTCAGATCTTTCAGTAGTACAGTTTGTACTGTCATCATAAGGTTTGAGTAGTCGTACATGGTGCAGCGATGTGATTCAATTTGTTAAGATGTGTTCTCTGAGCAGGTGGTACGTTAATAAGCAGTAGGCCACACACCCTGAAGGCTTGGGGAAGATACAGGGAGAGAATTTCAGAAACTATGTTCTGAGACTGTCGGGCTCTGAAATCATCCAATCCTGTCAGGCTTGTGCTTTTCATCGCTTTGATTGTGTGGTTCTGTTTTTCTGTTACTTTAACTTTCAGCTCTTCTTTCTTACTCTGCAACCAATTTGTCAGAGATCTGCCTCCATGCTGTTTGTCCTATACAGTACATATAGACTGTTTCAGTTATTCTCTGTCAGATCCTCATTGCATTTGTTTTCTTTCTGTACTGCCTGCCTGTTAGCCCAGTTTTGTGCCCAGTTCTTGTTGAGAGTTCAGTTGTCATCTTCCTATTTTTGCTGCCCCTTTGACTTTGTCTGTTGTTAAAAGAAACATGATTGGGCTTTTGGAGTCAGCTTTTTGTTTCCAAGTCGTCCTCTTCAGTTTTATTCATGACGGAGAGATTTAAGTTTTGGTAAAGTCTCAAATAGTGACACTTTAACCATTTTAAATTACTGGATTTTTTTTTTTCCTTTGGCAGTTTTATTTCTCAATCACTCTTAGGACTAGTTTAACCGAAAAAACTGTGTGAGGACAGCTATTACTACATAAAAAAAAAAAAAAAAAGTTGTCCATAGTACAATCAAATTTAAAAACATGGAAACTTGACACAGAATCTTGCTCTCATATTTATAACCACAACCTTCACCGTGTTTAGGTGAGAAAATGTGTGAGCTGGACAAGTGTTAAGGCTCTCCGATGCTTCATCCGGAGCGTCAAAATCATTTCCGATTCACATAGTTGCGTGACAAAAATTGGGTCATCTTGTTCGCAGGGAGGTGTCTAATCCCCTTCTCAACACCAGGCCTGGGTCAAACTGTTTCCCATGGAGTTCTGTGCAAAGTACGGTGTGACTGACTTCAACTACAACTATTGTGCATACACTATCCAGTTTTGTTTCTGGAGGGGAACATGAATACTTTCAAGAAGTGTTTATCAATCATAGTGAGAACTTACTTACTTTTCTATTTTTTTTTTATTACAATGATTGTCAAATGGCTAAAAACTTAGGGCCATAACTTATACCGCAACAAATACAAATGCTTGTAAACATTAGAAACATTTTTGTTTCCTTTCACAATTATATGGTATTATGTGATGGTCTCGGGTAAAATCGTACAAATCCTGATGAAAAATTTAAATACCCATGCATCATAAAATAATGCAAATAATTTTCAGAACAAAATCAATGTGACTTACAGACTTGGTGCAACAATTTTATTTGTGGAGAGTATTTTATTTCACATAGGACACTTAAGGTGTTTATGGTAACAAAAAGCCGAAGAAAGGTCAAAAGAAGAATAATTTTCATCATTGCAGTAAAGAATGAGGGAAGCATAAATTTAAACATTACTAATCCATTTTTGCTGTTCAAAAGACTACTTGATAAATGTATATTACAGGGTGCAATAGTAAATATCTTTTGTTGCTTTATTTATCTTAAGACATTCTGATGGTCAGGAGTTAGTGGGTTAGGAATATTCAAATAAGCATTTGCTCCTGCCTAAGGCGCTACAGTCATGGCACGATGCATAAACTAATTATGAATGCATAATAATCATGTTGATTATCTGCGTTTATTGTTAAATGCGTCAATAAAAACAATTTAGTAAAATCCCCAAAAAATTAAAGTTGGGTGACTGTTGTGAGGCTAAATAGTGAAAGATATGATGGTGTAAAAAGATAAGAAATCATAATGATTCAACAGAAATTTAGTATTTGGATACTGATCCTACCATAATGAATTAACAGAAAATTCTTGCTCAAAATTTGACTCTTTCACAGTGCTTCTTACAAAACAGAATGCTGCAGTGCTGATGTATTGTTCCTTCACCCTCCCTCTGGGACTGTGGTTTCCAGGGGAAGAGACGAGTAAAGATGAGAGAAGAGGAAGCGGGGAACACAGAGGAGTAAACTTTAATATGCACAATTCTAGTGTCGTCTTGTTTCCAGGGTTTTATATAGGAAATTCACTACACCCCAGTTCCCAGAACTGTATATCTAAGAAGATATTTTGATGTCAGGTTTATTATGCAGAACTGCGCTCTCATCTTATAGCAAGGTCTCCACACATGCTCATTAAACCTGCTGATTTAGCTTGACTAATCAAAGCCCAAGCGCTCAGGTTTGAGATGTAAGCAGATATAGTGCGCCTCCGGGGTCATTACAACTTGTTGATAAATCATAAACATGAGAGTGTGGTCTGCTGGAGAAAATCACTGGATGTTGTTTTTCGAGAAAGAACCTTATGCACTTATATGTGTATTGCAATGACAGGATATCTTCTTTCAGTTTAGAAATGATGGGAATCCTATTGGCACTCAGTCGGGCCCTTGGGCTTGGGTATTACATGAACTATGTACTTGTTAAACCCTCCAAACCCTTGCCTCTGCAAAACTCCCCTGAATGCACAATCATTGCCCTCTTTCTGAGCTTCAACGCCGACCATGAGTCCTCGATTCTCCCAGGACGCTGAGTACTTACTTCCATTTCAACAGGACTCTGCAACGACCGCAAAGGTCGGGCCGAGAGTAAATTTGTAAGCCTGCCTCTGTGTAAACCAGATCACCAGGGAGCTGACACTGCAGCTCAGTTCATGGAGTCCTGCTATTTTTATGTATACCTTTTATTTTTGGACAAAATAAGTCTAAAAAAAAATAAAAATAGTTATTGTTTCTCTTCATTGCTTTTGAACTCTGTAAACAAAGAGGCATCTGCACCAAAACCTGCAAACCTCTACTTTGACACCCACGCCAAACCCTGTATATACAAACATGCCACGTATCTGTCAATTTCAAGCAGGATATTAGGGGACCTAGAGCCATGGTCTACCATGCAGGAAAGAGCATATTCATTTAGCCCCTGGCAGTTCTTCACCTCTACCTATCATCGTTGCATCACATTTCAATGTTTCACAGAGGTGTGCCGCCAACGCTCTGCTGACACATCAAAGGACTGCAGCAAATCCACTCTCCCCTTCGGTATCTCACAGTTCTGGAGTTGGCCAGAGAGGTGCCACAGCCAGGCAGGCCATGACTAAAGACCTTAGCAGACAAATTAAAAAATGGACTCTGTATTTCCCACTTGGATGACTTAAAGTTATCAGGGCAGCCTGTGGGTAGAACTTTCCAAGTCTAGTGCAGCATGGTTAACTCTGGGGGTTAGGTGAAAAGCAGATTTCAGTTGCAAGACGTGCACAACAAGCTGGATTTTTTTCACCCCCGTTTGTTGAATTGAAAGTATTTTCCTGGAAAAACCATGTTTTCTATGGTGCCATGCAAAAATATCTTTACCCTCATTTTTTGTGATACAATCACAAACTTCGTTGTATTTTGAAGGTTTGATGAGATTTAGCAATGGAATTTAGTGCATCATTGTGAAGGGGAAGGAAATGATAAACGATTTTAACAGGGATTTGGTCGTAATAAAAAATCAGACAAAAACACTGTGGAAGACTTTTTTTTCTTCTACATATTGGTGGCAGCAACATGTTACTGGATCTTTTTCTTTAGCAGAAGCAGGGAAGTTATTCTGAGTTCATCAATCAACCCATCGCTACTCAAGAAGTGCAACTTGTCATGTTCTACATAAATATTAACATTATTCAGTTCGTCCTATGTTTGTCCATTACTGTGTGGTTTGACTCGTCCACAAAACAGGACAGGTCCAAATGCCAACAAACAATTAGATTTGCAGAGATAATCAATGTGGATGAACCTTCCCTTCATCCATGACTTGTACAGGTCAAAGGTCAGAAAAAGAGCAGTTAACATGTCTACAAACCCCACACATTCTGGACACAAATGTCTACCTTCAGGTTTAGTGCCATTTGCAAAGGAGATGTCTGGTAAATGAAAGATTGCACCACCACAGAGACAGTTTTCCTCCCATATAGTCTCTGATGAACACAACAAATACTTTATAGCCAGAGCGATACTCGATGGAATAAAATAAACATATTTACACTATCACAACCTGCGTTTTTTTTTTTGTGTGTTCTTTATGGAAAAATTGCTGTATGTCTAAATGCATGTAAATTCTGTTTTATGTATTTTGTTTCCTCTAAAATGTGTATACTTGTACCTAGTATCTGTACACTACGAGTACAGATCAAATTGTAAGGTCAAATTCCTTGTTTGTGCACGCAATCCTGTCAAATAAAGTGATTTCTGATTCAAACATAGAACAATCCTGGAGAAGAACCTGTTTCATGATAAATGATTTTAGAATATGATGGACGTTCAACTTTCAGGTGGACAGTGGTTCTAAAAATACAGTTAAAGCTACAATGTGGTCATGGTGAACATTAAACATTGGTAAAAGTCATTGGTAGGTGATTTGGGGAGTGGGCAAGTCGATTGCTGGGATCCAAATCACAACCTTTCATTTACCAAATGACACGTTTTCCCGCTGGGTCACATTGAAAACCACATTTCCTTGCAGTTCACAATTATATACAATATTTTCTATCACATGAAACAACCAAATTGAAGTTGAGTGGTTATAAATACTTTTGCTTGGCCCTATATATTTACTGTGCTATGAGCTTTTGTATCAAAATACTCGAGGACAGGACATTCCTTCTCTAATCTTAAAAGTAATTTTGAAAATGAGAAATTTCTATCTCTTAAAATAAATGGCTATAGTGAAAGAAAAGCCATCAGAAATTAATTTAAGGTTTTTCATTTCTCCTCCCTCCACAACTGATGGCGTTTTACCGATAACTGTATGGATGCAGCAGATGCCTCTATTTCTGTTCCTTGAAAAAAGTAGCATCTGCAATAAATTTGCTCATTTATTGCTCCTGGCTTTGCCTCCATACGTTTAAACTCCACCACCCCCACATCCTCCTCTCTTTCACTATTGGCCAAATGCGTTGGGGAGTTAAATTGAATTCCTTCTTGATGTATTTCCTTCCACGGGGCTCGCTAATTAAGAATTTAATTATGGCTGAGAAAAAAGAGAAAGCCAACAAACGGCCTCATGTTTTAAACATCTTTTGACTTGCCTTCTCCCTTGTAATCTGTCTCTGACTTTTTATTTTTCTGTCCTTCCCTTCCTAAGTGTGTTTTTTAAACTTTTGACATCGACTGAAGGTAAGACGTATGCTAAAATGCCAGAGAAGGACTATATAAAACGTTCTCGAGAGGCAAAATGCAGCGCATGCATAATCAATTAGATTCAGAAGACTGGAAGCTTGTTGATGTTATTCAAATTCTAAGCCTGCTTGCTAAGAATAGAACATTTCATTGCCTAAATCCTTAAAATACAATTAATAATTTATGCTTTTAGCAACTGATGAAAAGCACAACAGTTTGAGCATGCAGTGTTTTACAGTAAAAATCAAGAGAAGCACTTTTCAGTGTGTTGTTCTATGTTTTTCTTTAGTCTTTTTCTACATTTTGCTCTTGGGCTGCCTGAAAAAATCTTGTCCTGTCTATTTTTTCTCTTTGTTCTGATTCAGCCTGATGGCATAGCCTTTTCTTTTTCATGCATATCCTGTCAACCTGTTTTCAGTGTTTCAAGCTTTCATCAGTTGTTGATGTTCCAACAAGCGCTGACCCTAAAGCATAGTTGTGGGGTGGTGAGGACTGGGTGCCAGGGAGGGCACAATCAAGGTGAATATTACCTGCCCCTGCATGGTCCAGAGGTCAGTCACTCTCCTGTGGCAATCAGGAAAGCAATAAAAAGGGGGACACGTCTTTGCTTATGGCTGTGTCAGCCCAGGTATTCTGAAGTAGTGATGGAACCAGAATAAAACTGGCTTTCAGAAATTCCTGCTTTAGATCCACAATATTGCATCATATCTAGCCCCCAATACCTGTGTCACACGGTTGCGTATCTCTCTTTCATCTCAAAGCTGTAGCAAGACACGATGCCATCTTAAAACAACACTCTCGCATTGCCTTACTATGCATTTGACAAAATGACGTGCATAATTTGTTTACTAAATTAGTTGAGGATGTTTTTGGTAATGCCAAGTGCACTTTTAATATTTCAAATATCGTCATGTGTGGCTGTGCTACAGCCACACATTCAAAGGAACAGTGACTAAAATATCACAGCAGTGATCAATAATGGTATTACTTATTCTACTCCTACGCTATGTGTCTGCACTGATGAGGACTCTCTAACATCGGCATACTGGTTAAAACTGATAGCCCTACTTCCTGAATACTTCTGCTAATTGTTTGACCATTTGAGTCATTCCCAGATCAATCAATCAATCAAATTTTATTTGTATAGCACATTTCAGCAGCAAGGCATTTCAAGGTGTTTTGCATAATTAAAGAAGAAATAAAAACAGTATGTGACATTAGTAAATAGATGAAAAGTAAAGATAAAAACATCAAAGACATCAAAACCCACACTCTAATCCTAATTTAGCCATAAGCAACTCTAAGCAGGTGGGTTTTAAGTTGAGATTTAAAGGCACCCAGTGTTTCAGCTGTTTTACAGTTTTCTGGAAGTTTATTCCAGATTTGTGGTGCATAGAAGCTGAATGCTGCTTCTCCTCGTTTGGTTCTGGTTCTGGGGATGCAGATCAGAACCAGAACCAGAAGATCTGAGGGGTCTAGATGGTTGGTACAGCAATAACAGATCTTTAATGTATTGTGGTGCTAAACCGTTCAGTGATTTATAAACTAACAGTATTTTAAAGTCTATTCTCTGAGCTACAGGGAGCCAGTGTAGGGACTTTAAAACTGGTGTTATGTGCTCTATCTTCCTGGTTTTAGTGAGAACGCGAGCAGCAGCGTTCTGGATCAGCTGCAGCTGTTTGATTGATTTATTAGTCAGACCTGTGAAGACACTGTTGCAGTAATCAATGCGGCTAAAGATAAACACATGGATGAGTTTCTCTAGATCAGTGTTTCCCAACCCTGGTCCTCAAGGCACACTGACCTGCATGTTTTAGATGTTGCCCTGCTTCAGCACATATGATTTCTGGTTAACAGGGTTTTGCTGAATTGCAATCATCTGAATGGGGTGTGTTGAAGCAGGGGAACATCTAAAACATGCAGGTCAGTGTGCCTTGAGAACCAGGGTTGGGAAACACTGCTCTAGATCTCGCTGAGACAGATTTAAGAACGACAGTATCCTCATATCATTTTACAATGTTTGGATCTAGTTATGGTATAGTTTCATATAATATTTATGAAGTTCTTTTGTCTTGTTAGTCTATTGTACATTTTCCCAAAAGTCTTGGGAATTATCAAGATGTTTTCTGACAAATTGAAGTCAGACCTTTTATGTTTTTTTTTAGATTAGCACTCGATTTTACCTTGGTAGGATTATTGAATGATTTTTACATCTGATTCACTTGATAAAAAAATGTCTTTCTAGACTCTTCCAAAATGTTGGATATGTAAATATCTGCATATATACCTAGATATGTATTTTGCATGTTTTTCTTTGTGGAAAATATATATATATATATATATATATATATATATATATATATATTGGTGATTATTGAATTAATTTACCTGTAGCTACTATCTTTTATCAATGAGGACTGCCCTACTGCCCCACCATAACAAAATAGGTTATGTTGCTTTTTGGTTTGTCTAAATGTTAGATAAATACATAGCTGGCATGAACATGGGAGGACAAAGGCAAATTATGCAAATGGCCTCTGCTGATTTCACTCTGGATAAAACTCCAGTGTTCATTGGGTAATTTATCCTTTCTATTCGTGGATAGGGTCCCATTTTTAGTGAAAAACGATATGAAGAAAACCACCTGGGGGTAAGATGTACGCAGATGGGAAGTTTTGGATTTTACCAGGAACATTATGTAAGAGTTTTAGCTGCAGGACTTAGCTAACTTTGGTTGTGTTGAAATATCTTTCGCTGAACATTCTCCATTTTCTCGCTGTGACATTAGGAAATAAAGAGCAACATTTTTAAGATGCTTGATTAAATTATCATTTGGGACTTTAATTCATTACACAAATGTTATCTTATTTCTCCCAATTAATTATCCATAATTCACCTCTTTTCTTAGAAACAGGAACAGCCAAAATCTGAGCCATAAATGTCTCATAAAAAGGTTATAAAGCTGAGAATACATGTTGCAGAGCTTTGCCAAAATTACTATATTTAAGCTTACTAACATTTTGTCATAACTACAAACATCAGATGAACCTCTGCTCCACTCTAAAGTTCCTTGCATCTTGGACGTTTCCCTTGTGTTTATCTCAAACAATTTTGACATCAACTCTGTCTAGCTTGTCCACCTTTGCTGAGTAAGAGCATCCCCACAGCATGATGACACACCACCAAGTTTCACAGTGTGGATTCTGTATTCCAGGCTGGGTGCAATGTTAGTCTCACTCCTCACAAAGTTTTGAATTTAAGTCTGTCAGTGAATCCTACCAACAGAGCAAAGGATCTCTGCAGCTCCTACAGAGTTACCATGGACTTCTTGTTTCTTTTCTTCTTGAGTAATTCTTTCTTTGCCTGGCCTCTCAGCTAATCCGGACAGTTATATTTTGGAAGGTTGATAATAGTGCCATACTCGTACTTTGTGAGGTGATTGGTGCTTGGAATATATTTATAAACTTACTGAGCTTCAAACATCTCCACAACTTTCCTCTGACTTGTTTGATGTGTTACTTAGTCTTTGTCATGCTATTTGTTTGCTTATGTTCTCTAATACACTTCCAAGGTCTTTACAGATCAGCTGGATTTGTACTGAGATTAAGCTACTTGGAGAAGTGTGAAGGAAATTGGTTACACAGAATTTTATTTAAGGATATTTGAGTAAAGGGGGGTGCATAAAAAGGCACTCTACATTTGACAAAACAAAGCTTGGGGTAAAAAAAAAACATTTTCTTCCATAGTTATTCACTCCTTTCTGTTGGCAATTGATCGTTACGCATTAAATGCATTGAAGCAGTTGTTTGTAATATCAAGGACAAAACATTTTTGTAAGACACAGTAACTGCTACAGTAAAAGATGTAAACATTTCGTCCACCAAAGATGTAATCAATAATTGAATTGACAAAAGTCTAGGTGTAGTTCTCATCACATTTTGTCTAATTAACCAATCCTGGTTGATCACTAATCCGTGTTCAGACAACCTTACAAACTGAAAAATGAAACAATGTGTGCTTCAGTACAGTGTGCCTGATGGTACAGTAAATCAGAGGTTGTTTGTGGTGTGTGTGCCTCTCCTGGCAGATGCGCTGGCCTCTTCACGTGTATGTGCTTAGCAGGAATCGTCATCCAGGCAGGTAATTGGATGCTGTTTACATTGCCCTTGGCATCCTCCTCCCCTCCATCCTGACACATCTGTGCTGCTCAGTAGAGCTGAGCAACTCTGCGCTGCATCGTCTTTGCAAATTTAGCCTTGCAGGCGGTTCACTTTCTGCAAAGTCAGTCTAATGCTCAGTTCTCAGTTTCCTACATTTTTATTCAAACTGTGCAGTGCTGTATTATGATGTATGATTTATTGATCAATTTCAGAAGTAGGAATTGATGGCTATTAGATGGCTTGTGTGTGTGTGCGTGTGTGTGTGTATGTGTTTGTGGAAAGCTGTGCAAGAATAGAGGACATAAGTTTGGAAAGGCTGACTGCAGACACTCCTATGCCAGATGGAAAAGAAAGTAAAAAAAAATCATCTTTCCAGTCGATTTTCATTAAAAGGTTTGGGAAAATGAAAACTCTGAGGACATCTTGTAAAAAAAAAACATTAAAATTCACAGTGGTTTCAAGGTGGTGTACCTAATAAAAATCCAAGACATAATAATAGATTAAATCGCAGAACTATGTGCATGGCAACCTTCCTATTAATTACCCTATTCAGAACTTATTAATTATGCAATCAAAGTCCTGACACAGACATGGTCTTTGAAGAAGAGTTGATTTAGTGTCTTCATCATTTTCATTGCAAGAATTATATTTGAAATCCATCCTTTAAAAAAACAAAAAACAAAATCCTTTACCAAATTAGGCACAGTTATAACACAGCATCCTCTGACTGGTAGTTGTTGTCTTGAGCCTGTAAATGTAGCAGAATTTACTTGTAAAAGGATAAAAATATGCATTTAAGTTATTTTCTAATCATGGACTATGAAAAATTAATTACTGAGATTCATATATATACTGATAGTACAATGTCTTGTTAACTCTAAGCCCTTGTAGGGTATTAAAATTTGAGCTTTTTCAAATTTTCTGATGTCACAGCTTTCCAGACAAAAATGATGTTCGTCCAGCTTTCTTTCAACTCGTATCAGCTTTCCTGTCCCTAAGGGATTACTGACACCACGATGCACTCACCTCCATGTTTCATAATGTGGTCGCTGCCATGTATAGCATTAGGTTTTCATCACACATAGGCTACGTTCATACAACAGGTCTTGATGCTCAATTCCGATTTTTTTTTTCCTCTCCCCTTTTTGCTGAAAAATTATATTTTTGCATAGTCATTCACTCTACTCATTCAATGTGACTGCAGTCACACTTCTGCATGAACAGTTTAGACCACATACCGCATGTGCAAAATAATAGATGTTTCACAGCAGTGTGCTGAAGTAATAATGGATGCCGTCATCTATGGATTAATTTTATAGTTGTTGAGCGATGGGAGCCGACACTTAATCTTAATATCTTAATTTCCTTCTTCTGTTTTACAAACATTACCCACTTTGTATTATCGACTCAATTACAATTCACTTGTAATTAATAATACTATGCACTGCATCTGGAAATGTTTATTAGACAATGTGCTGTGTTTTTTTTTTTTGCTTTCTTTCAAATTAAACTCGAACCATAGCAGGCTGGCAGTTAGCTCAAGAAGTGCCAAATCATAAAAACAATGGTACCACTAAATTTTAAAAGATGAACCAATTTGAAGCTTTGGTGGTTGATTTTGGGCTCGGTGTTACCTGACAGGCAATTAAGAGTGACCTTGAGGGAGAAGAAAGGAGAACAGCCCAGTAATGATGAAGCTTGGAGGTGAGTCGGATGAGAAGCAGGTGTGCTATAAAGCCTGCCAGGGGTCTAGATGCCAAGTCTGTAGCAACACAGAAGGAGAAGAGGAGAAAAGCAGACACTTACATAAACACACACACACACACACACACACACACACACACACGCACACAGGAGAAAGCTAATCTCATTGCCAGTAGGAACTATGACACCTGTTTTAATTAATTTTTAAGGTTTTATTGGCACTGATCAAATGTTATGCATTTACAAAAGTAATCATCATAATTTTTAACAGCGTGCCATATTTTTGTTATGACTACAAATTTGCTTGCCAGTTGCAAAATAGATAGCAACATAACTTCTCTTGCTGCTGGCAGTGATTGAGGACCCAACAGGACAATGAATGTACCTGACTATAAAGATAACAATGATTACCTGGTCCACTCCTTCCTGTCACTTTGTAATATTATGTAAGATTTTATACAACAGGTGCTCGGAAATGTTTTCACTTTTTTGTTGGTTTTTCTTTAAGGTTTCAAAAGAAATAGCTACATATTTCATAAAGGCATGTATATCAACTAGCGATGTCCTTTTCTGCTCTTTACACCATTCCTAGTCTGATGCATTCTCCCTTTAACTGATATTAGTTAAACAATTAATCCAGCCGCAGCCCTCCACTTCTACATTTCCCTTTAACTGTTTAATTTATTTGACTTCATAATCCTCCTAAAGCTGCAGTTATCCCTGTTATCCCTTTTCCTTTCTTTCATAGTCAAATGTGGCGATTCTGATATGTCTATTTTGCGCTTTTTGGCAGTACATGGTCACCACTGTCTCAAGGGTTTCTCTAGGCAGTCAAATTTTATGCGCAGAAAGCCTAAATCTCATTATCCTTAAGTGCTTTACAGCAGACATAAACTGACTGTGTGTGAAGTCTCTTGGAAGAACGACAGCGCCCATCCAAACTGCCCACGGGTTCAAATTAGCTGTCCCCCGATCTCTCTGCGGCCTCTGAAGCCCTTTCAGCTCCACCATGTTAGGGTTACACTGCATCTCTAGTGGCGGGGCTTACTTAAGGCCCAACCCACAAACTCTAGCAAGACATGAACCATCTTTGAAAATAACCTTGAGAAAGTAGGCCTGAAAGGGAGGGTTTTTGCTACACTTGATGTGTTTCTGCTATAAAAAGACTGCATGATTTGGCCTCTCTAGAGAGACCATCAGAGCACTGCAGTCAAAGCTCAGCAGTCACCCCCCCAAAACTATTTGAAGACCAACAATGCATTTAAATGCTTGGCCTAATGCCAGACAATTATGTAGGCAAATGACAGTGCGTGGTTGAGAAAGAAATTGTACATAACCAAGCATCTTATTACCAGATAAATATGTCTAGTTTTATGTAACATTCAGTTTAAGCAGTATGCTTTATGGTTTCAAGACAAGCTCTGTAAAAGGAGAGAATTCCTCAAACAGCTGCATTATATGTAGAGGTATAAAATAAACTCCTGAAAGGTGAAATATTCATCTGTGCTTTTTTTTTTGTACATTTATGTTTTTGTATGACTCGCAATAATTCAGTCTGTAAAATACAGTGTGTTGCAAAAACTTAATTTGGATACTTTTGGTGGAGAATCATGAAGTAGCATTAAATTATTGCACGATTTTTAAAGGCTTTGGGCAAATTAAAACCTGAAAGTGTGGTATTCATTTCTTTAATCTGATCCAATTCAGCCAGTTGACTTCAAATGTCCTCTTATTAGGGAACAGAGTGAACCTCTGTCTAATGTAATATTTAGCTGTTCTTTGAAGGCCTTAGAAGTTTTTTAGAGAACATTAGTTAACAACCAGCATCATGAAGTCCAAGAAACGTTACAAACCAGATCAGAGATAAAGACATGGAGAAGTTTAAATCACAGTTGGGATATAAAACAATATCTTATGCTTTGGCTAACCAGTCATTTGAAATTGGATAGAATGTTCTGCAAATTTACTGATACATGGCTGGCCACCGAAAGTGACAACTGACAAGAGCATTAACACAAACCAAGACAAGGTGAGAGGAGTTGCTAAGATCCACAGACCAGGTGGGATTACCGGTTATTGAGGAATTGTGAATTAATCCAGAAGAGCAGCAAGAACAAAGCCATTGTAGAATTAAAATAAGAATTCCTGCACAAAGTTTGTCACACACTATAGCTTAATACAGAATCAATGGAAAGTCCTGAAAATTGCCGTTCACAAATGTTGAGTTACATGGAATCCTCCCACTGTCACAGGGATTAGAGACCACAGCTGCCTACGAATAGCTACAGTAAATATCCGAGACCCCTTCTAAGAAAGCTTGTAACTGCCTATCTTAATAGTTTAAACACTAAATATAATAATTTATATATTAATAAATAATTTAATATGTATTATTTTGCACAGTGTAAGATAACATCTACAGTCTTCATTATTTCCACTCTTGGGGGTACAATCAATGCCAAGGAAAATAAACGCAAATTACAAAAACAATCCAATGGTGTCAAGTAGCATCGTCCCTAGATATTTCAGCTTTCTAAGCTGGATTTTCTTTTGAATGTTTTACATGCGCTATAGACAAAAATCTGAATTTTCTGGGACTAATTTGGTGTCCACAGAAAAACCTGTGAATAGGTACTATATACTTTAAATGATAAGCAAAAATTTGAGTCTCTACATGTCCAAAGCTGGTGTTTAGATGGTAATTATATTTAAATTGAATGTAAAAAAAAAAAAAAGTGTAACATTATCTACTATTATGTATGTATTGTTCTATCACTTAAAATCCCAATAAAATGCTTGAGGCTGGTGATGGTAATGTACCAAAATAAAACAGTAGAAGGGATATTAGTGCTTTTAGAAGGCACTGTGCAGGCTCTCTAGACATCTGCTAGAGCTGTACTGTGGTCAACACTGCTGTCAGCTCTGTGACACTTGGCATGAAATATTCACTATACCAAGAGACATGTTTGGAGTTCAGGGAACTATGACTGAATTTACCCGTATCGAACCGTTTACTTAAAAACATTTATTCTTACTGTGAAACCACCCTGGACTTATCTGCCCTAATGCAGGACTGTACTTATATGTTGCATAGATTTTAGATATTTTAGATATTTTATTTAGTGTAACATAGTGTAGTCTAATGTTGCTGTACTGTTTGTTTTTTACCTGAGCTGCTCAAGATAGGTGATAAGTGGATAAAGACTGCAAAGAGCATGTTAGACTCAAATATGTAGCTTCAGAGTTTTTGTTATAAACAGGCCATAAATTAGCAGAAACAAAGATTGTCATCGCACACGACTCGCACGCGACAGCAGTGATTAATCTCACTTTAGGCTTTTATCTCACAAGCTGGGTCAGGCCATGTTTTTAAGTCAGATGATGTTTCCTTGGTCATTTATTCATTAGAGAGAACCTGAGAACATCCACAGACACCTGAGTTGGAACTGAAAATTGTTCTGGTGTTTTCCTACAAGGGTGGGATGGTGATGAGCTGGTTGGCACTTTCAGCTCACAAGATTAACTTTTCTGGTGTGCATTTTTCAGCTGTGAAAACCTTTTTTTTATTTATATTTTACATAATTCTACAAATTTATCCTTTAGGCTTAAAAACAACCTGCATCTTGAGTTGATTGATGATAGAGGGTTGTTTAGAGTCTGTTCGAGATATAGTTTGCAGAGAGCAAACCTATGTTATGTCCTCTACAATTTTCAAAGATACAACCCTTCCAAAAAACCCCTTATATGTTAACTCTGTTTCTGTCTTTGCTTGACCTGTAAAATTTAAAATGCTGATATCTGTTGATTCTGAGGTGGTGCTGTTTTGTTCTTGAAGGGAATTTGATGGAAAGTGCTCTCCTGCTAAGATTGGCAGCTGTCTTAGACATTTTCCACTTGCAACTTTTCTCACTGCAGAATGGTGGATGTCAAATTGAGTGGAAATGGTCTTGCCAACCCTCCCAGATTGATGAGTAGCTACAGGTGCTTCTCCAAGGTCATCAAGGATCTCTTTCTACATTAGCAAAGTGCTAAACATACCTGAAAACCTGCAATTTCCCTAACTCTTGCATTTGCAGAGGTGACGACATCTGCCAAGTAGGGCCCTATGACTTCTGTGATGTGGAAAGCGCGGGGGGGGGGGATCATGAAATTTAAGACACAAAATGGAGTCTACAATAATTTCTCAGAATTTGTCCATCACCCAGAAGAGAAAGACCAGCCATGGTGAAAAAACTCAACAAAACACCTATATTCTCTAAAAAGTACTAAAAACTCAAAGCTTAACAAAAGGCTCAGGGCTATCAAGTTTCATGGGGGAAAACTTTTAGGCACTGGAGGTGCAAGGATACCACTTATAGTAAAGATTCACATCAGAAACGTGTATAAGAAGAACACTAAAAGGAGAAAAAAAAACATACAATAGCCCATTTTTAGGTAAAGCAATGTAAGTGCAGGGCTGCAGAAACACGAGAGCTAAACATGAGAGCTTCATTTGAGATGACAAGGGAACAAAGGACCTTATTGTGGAAGTGTGAACAAAGGTTTACTGTTTGCATGTGTATAGTTCAGCTCTAGAACATTTGTAAAAATATATTGTGATATTACTATCATTAACCGAGATGTTTATTTTTGTAAAATGTGAAAAATATGAGTTCTTAGTTTTCTTTTCAAAAAATATAAGGGGAGTCCTGTTTTAAACCTGGTAAAATCATTCAGTGTTCTGTTTAACCACAGCACTGTTATATTTATAAAAATCTGAATAACAATAAATGTGGACCTCTGGCTATTGGTTAATGTTTCCTATTCACTCCACAATTACACTCCTATTGGGTTAATAAATATGGTTTTAACTGAAAACGTGGGGGGAAAGAAGGAAAAAAACAAAACAGAATTTGGAAAATGATTTAATGGATTTTAAATCCTTAGAGATAAGAATCAGCAGCAGTACCTGTCTGCTATTTTAACTTTTACCCTTTAGGAAGCAAGGTGTACTCTTTTATTTTTGATTTGCCTTCATTTAAAATGATGAGTGGGCAGAATCCGTTGTTTACTTGAGGTAAGCTTTAAATAATTTTGGAATTTGACCAAGATGAAATATTTTTATTATGTTTACAGATCGCTTTTTACTCCTGAATATTTATTACATTTGTGCCAACAGGCAACTCTCTCCACCTACAGGAAAAATAAACTGTTTTCCTGTCAGTGCAGCTGCATTTGTATGGCAGATAAGTCTGCTTGTAAATTATCATTCTGCACCTGTGTGACCTGCAACAACTGGAGAGATTTAATATTAGACCATCTTGGCTTTTAAGCTTATGTGGTTTATCACATAAGCACATTTATCACGTTTTTAGTCCCTTAAAATTATCTCTACGTATGAACGGTATTTGTTGGACTCAGGTTGCATTGATGATGTGGGCAGCTGGCTTTTTTTGGTCAGGACACTTTCATGAAATAACTTTTAAATCTGAAGTCTCAAATGTTTTCCTATTACAGCTCAGTAAATACATGAAATGATCTGAATACATTAACCTTCTACCGATCAGCAGTAGAAGGATACAATCAATATTTTTAATCAATTAATTGATTGTCTTTTTAAGATGTACAATTTAATATATATATATATTTTTTTAAACTGAACATTCCTAACTGCTTTAACAAATCCCATCCAGTGATGGATAAAGGTATGACCTGCATTTTGTCTTCAGGCTGCTGGAGAAATAGAAAATAGTTGCGGGATGAATGGTTGAGGGTTCCATCATTAGAGATTACATCCTAAACCTGACAAAATCCACAGTGCTGTTGCCAGTGATCCAGCAAGCATGTTGTGATATTCCTTATCTAATCTGGTATAGAGTTCAAGATGCATGTCCAGTTCCATGAAAGAGATAAAGTCAAGACCACATTTACTGACTTCCCTGTCTAAGGTGTGTAGCGCACCGTCATATAGTTTCAAAAATCCAACCATTGAATGAGGAAATGTATCCAACCACACGCTGTCTGTACTTGCTTGTTCTAATGGGGTCACAGGGTAGAGAGGGTTTAACGCCCATGCAATGTTCATCAGATGAGGGGGGGCACCCTGACACGCTGGACAGGTTTCCAGTCCATAGGAAGACACAACCATTCACACTTGCACCAAAAATAAATTTAGAAAAAACATTTAAACCAACAGTCATGTTTTTGGAATCATAAGCCTGACTGCCTGGAGAGAACCCAGACATACAGAAGGAGAACATGCAACTCCATCTAAGACCCCTGGGTGGGATTCAAACCCAAAACCTTCTTGCTAAAAGGCAACAGTTTTACTTATTATTACTGTACAGCAAACGTTTCCAGTGGAGAAAAGATATGTTTATAAATGATTGGCTTTAACTATGCTTTACTTTAAGTTTGTAGAAACTTCTAATTAGTAAGCTAAGAGGCAAATTTCTGTTAGCTGTTGGTCCCTAGAATGGACTTGCCAGAAAGGAACAGGAAGAAAAGTAAAAGAAATCTCTAAAGCTTATCATAACAATCATTTGCCAACACTTTGTTAGCAAATGAAGCCATAAAAGCCCCTTTTTCTCTTTTTCTTTAAAAAAAACACCCTCTGTGGGTTTAGTGTAAAATGAAAGATGAATATAGAAAAGCACCTTACACCCACTGCTAAGTATGGGGGAGTGTGTGGGATACTGTGGACCTGAATGCCCAGGGAGCCTTGTTGAAGTCAATAGAATAATCAACTGTTTAAAATACCAAGACATTTTCATTTTGAATAAAACCTGGTTGCTTTTGCCAGAAAACTGAAAATAGGTCATCAATGGGCTTCTCAGTAGGATCACCAAGCATACAGCCAGATCAACACAGAAATGCTCCAGGAGGCACAAAATCAGCCTTGCATGACGACAATGAACCAAACCTAGACCCCATAGAAAACCTGGTTACGTCAAAAGGCGAGAGGAGGATCTGAAGAGGATTTAGGAACCATCAAGAAAGAGCAACCCTTTGTCGGTAGCCACAACCTTGTCAAATGTGATAGAAGATATAATTTTCTCTTTTCTAACAATGGTTGTACCTTTTTATAACCATATGAATAGATGAGGTGTCAGTAATTATAATTAGTTTTTCCTTAACATGGGGTTTTTCTCGTTCAAATGAAAGTTTAGGTTTTTCTAAATCTTCTATGCTAGACTGTGTTACTCCAGATACGAATTTCATAATCCTTATGAAGGAGAAAAGCTTTTAAGAATAACAACTGCCTTTGCTTTCATTGTCCGCAAAAATGTTCTCTACTTGTTAGTGGATGAACAGCGGCCTTATATTGATGTTGGGAGTAAGATGTCAATAGAAACTAAAAGACAAGGCTTTGTATGGTTTAGACAAGGAAGAAGACACTGACTGTGAAAGGAGATGGGGCTATTGAGCATGTCGCTTGCCTCACCAGTAAATCAAGATGTTAAGGCAAGCTCCAAGCAGAGCGTCTAATCAATGATGTACAGACACGGGGAGTTCTTAGTAGAAACTTAACTCTGCTTTATAAAAAATGCTTAAAATGCCAAAGAACTCCTTTGACATCCAAGAGAAAGGACAAAGGCTCAGCGTGAAGGTAATGGTGCTAGCTTGCTGTGGCAGTAAGTTTGCACTTGTTTTTAACACGTCTCAAAGTTTTTTTTTGGTGTTAAATGGGATATAATTGAGTTGGACTTCTTCAATCGAACTGCCTTAATGAATGCAATTTTAAGTGGCCTCCAGTTGTTCTTTCAGCAACTGATGACTGAAAGAAACGGGACACCTTTTAGGAAAACAAAAAGAACAAATTATAAGTAGTCTGACAATTTCTGACTAAATACTGAACACCAATGAAAAATAAACTAAATTGCAATGACGACTAATCAAAGAAAAAAAGCAATCAGTAATTCCAAGGGCATTCAACTTTCCTTTTTATAAAAAAATATGTCTCTGTTGAGGGACATGTTGCACCATAACACTTTCATCCATAGATGGTCATGTTACGAGTTTTTTGAGAAGCACTATGATTAATTTGACAAGAAGTATTTTACTTTATTCTACCAAAGTATGCTGTTGTATATGTGAAAATGCACTTCCCCCTTACAGATTTCTTCAGTATTTTATTTTAAATTCTGACCATATAAAAATGTTGCAGAACGTCAAATTGATGTTAATACTAGACAAAGACACCTAAAATAAAGTTAACAGTTTTCAAATTTGCTGCGGAAAAACAGCTACTTAAACTAAACTTGAAGTAATTATTTTTTTGGCTAAACGGGTTTGCCACCCTTTCTCAGATTTTTAGGTTTCAGGATGTGTTCACTTACAAATAGAGGGCCATTTGAAGGCAGCAAAAGTTGTATTTATTTCAAGTTTAGCCTGGATAACTTCAAAGTTCCCCAAAATACTTACCGTGGCTCATAAAAATGTGCTCATGTCAATATTTAATCCCTCTGAGTATCAATGAATACTGTTAGCAATATACATGGGTTTATAACAAAGAAATAGCTGAATATATTTAACATGGTAATGATGGGAGATGTCATTGAATTGATCCTTAAAGAGGTGTACGGAAGTAAATAAAGTGCAAAAAATAAATAGAAACAACAGCGCCCCCTGTGACTCCATGCAAGAGTAACCAAAAAGAATTTGAAATTTGAGTTGGCAGTATCAGTCCTTAATAATTGATAAGAAAACTAGTTCAAATGCTTTCCAGGTGTAACCGCTCTACATTTAAGAACATGGGGAAAATATGGAACATCTTAATGATCAATTGTGTCTCATAACAAGTACTAATTTAATGTAACCTGGAAATTGCATCAATCATTTATTGCTTCAAACGATTGACGCAATGAGTTTGACAGAGACATACAAGAAAATTTTTTGCATTAAATCCTCTGAATGGACTGAGGACAAATATATATTTAGATAATGTCGAAGTGATTTTTACTCATTTTAAGTTGAGGCGAAGGAAAAGCAAATCCGAGCTGAATAAAGATGCGTCCTTTACGTTTAAAGAAGCACATACTTGCTGCATTTGCAGTGTGCTATTGTTTTGACAAGCAAGCATTCTCCCAGCCACCGCAGCTGCTGCGATCAAGGTCAGCTCTCATCCTGTAGACCTTATTTTCCTTGTCGGTATTCCAAGCATCTCAGTAAATGCTGGCAACAGTTTTCACTTGGTAGATACCGCTTCCCTCCCACCAGGGCAGAGAGAAGAGACGCACTGTGAATAGTCGATTCTTCCAACCTGTGGTCAGCATTCCACGTGCATCTCTCGAAGCTAAATGCTCTTCCTCTGCTCTCCCTTTTTAAGCTCCCTGACAGGAAGGATGCGATATTGCACCTGGCCCCTTTCATGCCTCCTTCCCCCTCCGCCTCTGTCTTGTCATGGAGCCGTTCCACCACTCTGCACTAATTGTTCATTCTCTCCCTGCTCTTATTCCGCTCTGACACCTCCTCCCCGTACAGCTCCAGTGAACATGCTTTGAGAAAAGAGGACAACTCGTTATTCAAACTGTTAAATGGATGAGTTCACCAGCACGATCGGCTCCACACCCCAGGATACAGAAAATTAAATATGCTATAAATCTATTCTGATGTGACTGGAGTTTTGGGTTATCAGAGGTTTCTGATATCAAACTAGAGAACGCGGCCTCTTTTTGCTCAGCCTCAATATGTCTGGGTTATTTTAATGAAGACCATTCAGCTGAAACAACCTGGCAAAATACCTCAATAAACTTTATCTCCATATTTAATGACTCCCAAAGGGACTTCCAGGTTCTGGCGGCTCCGTCTGTCGGTCCACTTCTAAGTCCAGCTATTCTAATAAGCATGCAGAAACCAAATGTTAATGGGCAGCATACAAAGTTATTAATTAAACAGGACAAGATCAGATGAAAACTCACATTAATTTGCACAAAATAAAGTACTTTGGGTTTTATGATCAACACTTAAGATTATTATGTTTAAGTGATGTGAAACGTACATTGGAAATACAAACTGTTGTAACGACAACTGATCGTCTTTCAAATTTTACTAGTTTTTATTAGAAAATGCTGGTGTTTTAATAGTTTGTTTACCGTTTTGACTCATTGCAAGTCTGGCCAATAAAATGTAACCTAGATCAGTTATGTTGTGGTGTCCAGATTCAGGGGATTACAAAAGTATTCATGATTTTTGTGTGTGTGTGTGTGTGTGTGGTAAACCGTTGGTAAGGAGCACATAAGGTGAAGTGGATCAAAAAATTATAAGATGGCTTTCAATATTTTTTGCAAATAAAAATCTGATAACTGTGGCAGGCAACTTTATTTAGCTGCATATATTTAAACAGCTTTAACAGACATCATCAGGAAGACTAAGGAACACAGCAGACAGGTCAAGGGTAAAGTTCTGCAGAACTTTAAAATAGAACTAGATTGGAAAACAATATCCGAAGCTTTGAGTATCTTCTAGGACATTGGTCTGCAACTTTTACAATCTAAAGAGCCATTTTCCATCTAAGTTCAGCTAAATTAAACCTGCTGAGAGCCGCAAATATTACACTTAAAAAAAAAGACAACTATAATTGTTTCAAAAAGACGCCTTATTTTTTTGTTTTAAAATAAAAGCAATTCATAAAGCTTTTGCAAAAAGGGGATGCATGAATTCTCTTTGATTGGATGCTGATGACTGTGGAAAATGTAAAAAGGTACAGAGAAATAGGGTTTGGTTTGATGTCTGTGAAATGAGCGCCGCCGTAAGTTGAATGTGATGATGTCAGCAGGAACTGGTTTGGCTTCTATAACTCTGCAAGGTTTGTTCTTGTTACCCGAGACCTCTGTGGATTCTATTACAGAGAGAAAAAAGGCTTACATATTTAAGCACTACATGCCACTGATTTTCATTTGTAAGAATTTTTAAAAATCATACATGATTCTTTTGCAATTTACAACTAGGCAGAAATTTCTAGTAATTTTGGAAAATGTGAAAATGTTTAAGTACTTTTGCAAGGCACTACTATTTTTCATATTAGAAATGTAGTCTATGGGCAGAGTTTTTTTTTTGTTTGTTTGTTTTATTTTGGTATCATATACCTGGCTTGAATATATATGACTATTATGTACTTATTATATTACACATAAATCTGCAATGAAGACAGTTAAAATCTCATTATTTATTTGTTAGAAATAGTCTATCGCTGCTGATGCATAATAATTTTAAGTGATCTTTTTTGGAGTAAGACATTTTACTGTAAGATTTTTCAAAAGAATATAAGATAATTTGATTATTTATTCAAAAGTAGTGTTACAGGTTTAATGAGTGCTGTGTCAAAGTCCAGAGCGGATCCTAACACAACACACCACGGGAGGTTGTTTAATAAATCAGACGCATCAAGGAATTTTTGGCCTTCTGATGGTGAGATGAAGAGGGCTGAACAGTTTGGGGGTCTGTGAAGATGAGCAAGAAAGGAACAGAGAGAAAAGATGAGTTAGGCAAAAAATGTAAGGAGACTTTAAATTTGTAGAAATGGAATGACCTGGTACTCAACATGTCAAACGAGAGGCTGGAAACATAGAAAACGTTAGTGTTAAGCATTCTGATCCACAGGAAACATTCAGGAAAAAAATGTCCCACTGTCTGGGTATTTGATATTAATATTGTTGTTACGGATTAACCCCCAAATTCATAAAATGAAAACTCTCTTTAAATCATTTGCCCTCTCAGTTTAAATGCAGATAAGGAACTATTTGTGTATGTGTTAATGCCATCTGACAAATCTGGGACTGTGCTGGTTGCTGCAGCCTTCTGCCTGTCCATGTCATGCGACTTGGTCAGCTGAAACTCTTGGAGAGCATATCTGAACCGTAGTCCTTCACAGCTTAGACATTTTATGCAAATTGCTTCACTTGCAGAGTTTTCATTTTGTAAGTTTCGTTGGCATTTTGTCTTAAGAACATGCAGGAAAAAAAAGGTCACTAACAGAATGATCAAAGAGTCATATCAAAAGAGAGAGGAAGTAAGTTAACCAGAAACTACAACAAACTTTTTTTATGCACAGCTCTTTAGCATAAGTTACATTCAAGATTGCAGAAGGGTTTGTTGTAATATAACATAACACAGCTGCCAGTGTTTTAAGTGAATACTTTCTGACTATTATAGGAGCTTTATGAAACCCTGATAACTAAGTATTAGAGGGCAAAATCCCAGTCATTGTCACAATAGACAGGCAGGAGAGAATGTCTGAGCTGCATTCGAACATCATTGTTAGTATAGAATAAAATTACACTAATGTAGACATAGTACTGATAAATATTGCAAATTCATTTTCATATCTTCATTGGCTTTATTCTTTTTAAATGACTGATTTTTTTTTTTTTAATTTAGCTTCACAAACACTAAATATTCCTTTGTATTGCAGCACATTTCACAGTTATTTTAATTGAAATTTGTTATTTCTTGTATGTAAATGGCAGCCAAAATGATGACCATGTGATTATTTTTAAGTCTTGGTGTTTAATGTCTGTGATCCTCCTGTTTCACACGAGAGTGATTAAGGATTCATTATAACGCTCCCCGTCAGTGCTCGGTCTGTGCACATACGTGCAGTGGATCAGCGGTGATCCTCCAGCAGGAAGCCTGGCCTTGTCGTGTGGCGAGGGGCGGTGCAGGAAAGGAGCGGGCAGATTAAAGCAGCTTTGTCCGTGCATAAGTGGAT
Organism: Poecilia latipinna; assembly: GCF_001443285.1. Taxonomy (NCBI): domain Eukaryota; kingdom Metazoa; phylum Chordata; class Actinopteri; order Cyprinodontiformes; family Poeciliidae; genus Poecilia; species Poecilia latipinna. Next base: position 463,691 of record NW_015112756.1, on the reverse strand, counting down.
TATCAGCAGGTAGAGTGCTCCCTGTGTTTTTGCAGCAATTGTATTAGTGTGCTTCCTGCCTGGCCACAGAGAGGACCATCTGCCATTTAGCTCTGATGGATGATCCCAAGCAAACGTCAGCCCTCTCTACACAGAGCACCTGCTGAATCCTGATCAGACAGTTGGCTCATATTAGCACAGCCCATCACGTTTTCATGATACCGTTCCTGTCTTACAGCAGGGGTTCAGAAATACGCAGGGTTGTCGAACAAAGTAACATATTTGGGTGCTTCAAACAGCATGATGAAGACTTTAAGCTCTTCTAAGATCATTTTATGACGAGCCATCTTGTTTTAATTTGCTTTGAATGCCAAATTTGACCCTTAATTTCTTTGACATCAACAACCTTGATGTTCCCTGTTTAACAATGTTTTAAAAACTGTATTTTGTGAAATCCTGCAACAATAGATGTTCATTTTATCCTGTTGTTTTTATCATTAGTCCAGTTTAAAACAAACTATTGGGTATTCATTTTAATAAATCAAAATTATTAATAAAAAAAGTAATACTGCAAATAAAATGACAGTAAAATTACCTTTTAACCTTGTCTCTTTCTCCTTTTTCTAAATGAGCAGCCAAGAAACGGTAAATTTTTTATAAAATAAAATGTGAAATAAAATAAGTGTTTTTACTGCTGTCAGTTGTATGTAGCTGTGGGGATTGTGTATTTTGAAGCATAAGAAGCTCACCCACTGGTGGGGTAGACTTTGTCTTCTTAAAATGGAAACGCTAAAAGAAGGAAAAGCATAGAGAGGAGTAGGCAAATTAATATGCTGCCTTGTATGGAGAGACACAACCCTGTAAAGCTGAAATGTTGAATTGTACAAAGGATTTCAAAGACGTACCGTTATCCCTCAGATCAGACCAGGGGATCATTCAGACAGCAGAAAACTGTGTTTAATGTGACAATCAGGGAGGGTTAAATCAGCAGGGAAAGACATATATGTGTATAAGAGGCAAGAAAGCATACAGATCTGAGGATCAAAAACAAACCTTTGGCTGTCAAATGACCAACAACAGTTGTAAAGCGTGCATGACAGGATCTGAACAATTTGCATATAAATATAAATTTAATCAGCAGCAAAGCAGACTTTTTCTATGCGTGAAAGCTGGGCAGCTATCTCTGCATCTGTCATGTTATTCCGCTTTGTTTATTTATAAACACAACACTTTCAAAATGAAAAATACCTTATCCTTTATTTTATCCTGACATGTATACACTTGACAGAAGCTGTATGCTGAGCGGGTGTCAGTCACAGAACAAAGACAGTTTTGTAGCAGCGTGAGGGTTATTGACCCTCTGAGCAGCAGGCACGCTTTCAGCCAGATCTCAGGCCCTGATAGCCATCAAAAGGCAGCAAGAAGAAAGACCCTGTCTTCTCCTGACAACCATCTCTTGGCATTCGTCACTTTATCTCATCAAGCCTGACAAGAAATAAATTAGAAACACAGCCAACTCAGAGGGGGAAAAGCTGAAGATGCGTGCGTCCTTAGCGGGACACATGACATTAGGCTGACAGTCTCGTTTGCCACAAATAAGCCTGTAATTTTATTCACATGCATTTTAAGATAAATTACAATTTGATGCACATCTTGGGTTTAATAATAAAATGCTGGAGGCATCAAACTTGTCATAAATAAAATTTAGTCATGTTGACGTGACGCACATATGTAATTCCCAATGAAAGTTCAACGTGGCAAGACTACTTGTTTTAATTAAAAATTGATTTTGTAAGACATCTTTTCATTTTTAATGATGCATAACTAAAATAATCACCTAGATTTATCAGTTTCTAGGTACCCCTCTTACACTTGACAATATCATGAATAAACTAAGAGGGTGAACGGCAGATTTTAACTGTTTTTCTAAACCTTTGCTTTGGAGGGGCACTGGAGTGTAAACCTGGTCTAGTGGATGAAATGCCTGATCCCCCTGGACAACCTGCCAGTTCATGGCAAGGCACCTTAGGCATAAAGTGAAAGCCATTCAGAACCCACTGGCTACATCACAACTTTTAAAGAGGTGAGGGGCAACTATGTAAAATCAACGTTTTTGAGCTTTGTATCACGTTATTATGTCATTCCCTAATCAAAAACATACCTGGACTGTTGCTTTGATTCTTTGATGCATGTTTGAGGAGTTCTCCCATGGCAGCCATTTGGGGGTGCCTAAATGCTTGCTCTAATATGTGCCTATTTACACAAAGTTACTCATTGCAGCTGCAGTCTCCAGCTGACCTTCCACCCCACAGATCACCTCTAACCCCACACAGCTCATACAGAATAGTGGCAGCAGCAATTAGCAAAAGTCTGGTGGAATTACAAGTCTGCTGATCTCATCATAGAAGTACCTCTCTGGCCAAAGCTCCTAAGAACGATGCTAAATGGTGTAATGGTGGAGTAGTGTTGTGATAACAAACTCAAGGCAGAAAGTCAAGAAGGGTAGGAGCTTCTTAAAGAGACAGAAGCCAAATTCAAGGTGTCAAATTTCAAAGTCAAATTTATTTTAAGTCATATATATATATATATATATATATATATATATATATATATACTAAAACTACTGAATAACATGGTTATCTGTCTGTGCTATAGAATGGCACTATTGCCTGGAAAATACTTTTCCTTTAAATAATCAATGATACGATACAAAAATACGGTGAAACAGCAAACTGTTTTCTGTCCTGCTGTCAACTCTTTCTCTGCTGCTTTTTAGGGTCACAAGTCTCTGCTCACACTGATGTTTCTCTCTTTGGTTTTTGCTACGTCTGAATGCCTAAATCTACTTTACTGAGTTAGTGTGTGTGAAAAATTTTAACAAGGAAAAACAACCCTTTAACGATAAGGATAGAAGCATCCAGTTATTGATTTCCGTAGTTGTTTTCTTAGCAGCTTATTTTGTGCATATAAAAGAAACAAAACTGCTCCCAATGGATCGGTTTCTACGTCACGACTATGTGTTGGTTCATCAAATTAAATACCAATAACTACATTACATTTGGTATCTTGGATGTGAGAAAGTTGATCAGTTAGGAATACCTTTGCAAGAAACTCTATATCTCCAGGCAGCTGAAGTGTATCCCAATGCCCGCTTTTCAATAACAACCTTAAGTCTCCACAATAACACCACATTCAATGCTTGCTGCCTCAGGCACCTTATGTTCTCTAACACAACACAGAAGAATCAGAGTGCCTGTATCCATCTTAACCCACCTGCAGTGGCTTTTAATGCCCTTTCCCTGAGCTCTAGTGTGCCGATGTAGCTCAAATACACACCCACTCATTTAATTCTTGATAAATTTCCCCCTTCAGCAACATTTAACTTTGGTCTCCCAAAATCTTGATGGGAAGTTGCGTTGTTAGCCTCCAGAACTGGGTTGTAGCCGTCATCCATTTCAGTCATGTGGAGTGTACAGCAGTCTGCCAGTCAAATAAACCCCACCCCTTCCTCATCTTTCCATCCCTGTTTGACCCAGAGCTGCTTTTATCTCCTCCTGCTGGGACCCAGCTAGCAGAGGAAGGCGTCTAGCACTCAGGCATCGACTTTGAGCCTTTCTCCTTTAGTTTCTGTCTCTCCCTGCGTCCCCAAACTCGTTAATGCCCAGGCTTCAGTTTTATAGAAAATACATTTTTGCTGTTACTGCTGTGCTGTTCATTTTCTGGGATGTGGGATTACAGGTTATCCCGGCCTTCAGATATACACTAACAGACCAGCATCCCACTGACCCTCCAAAGCCTTCAATTTAGCACAGTTATTTATGGAGCGACAAGAACATATTCTCCCCTCCTGCTTTTCTCTGCTCCTGGTGCTGGCCAGGCTCTTGAGATTTTTATTTTTTTATTTTTTTTGCCTGAGCTCTTCCCTGCTTGGCGAGCATGGCACTTTCTCTGTGATGCACAATCCTATTACCCCTCCATGGTCCTATAGTTTGGTGATAAGAGTGGTCTGGTAGAATATATGCAATAGCGGTAGTCCTGAGCCTCCTTTAGCTGCGGTAGGTAGCTTAACCATGGGAGGAAGTCTCTGCAGAGCTTTCACTGGCATCACTTTAGTGGGTCTTAATCTTTCTAAAAATGTTTGTTCAGGATGTTTGTTGAAGATGAAATTGCACAGACAAAAAACAAACCTTAATATGCGTGTCAAACATACCAAGCTTTATTGAAATCAATCAAATAAACATTAAGGTTCACCTTTTTTGGTGCAAAATTACATCAGTACATTCAGTTTGTGGAAAATGTGAGCTTATTTTGAAATGCAATGCTTCCGAGCTCAGAAAGTTTATTTAAACCCTTTTCCTCTTGCTGATGCTGGAATGCTTTGCTTTTCTGAAAATGGATTACAGGGAGATTGAGTCTGATGCAGAGGAGTTCGGGACAGTCTGTACTTTGTCCTTTATGATCATCACAAGGTTCTTGCAGAACTTTAAGAAACATGTTACTTATGCTTAGTATACTTTTTACCACTTGTTGGTGTTTGTGTATTCATTTTCCTGCCTTACTTTACATACTGTACACCGTGTCTTTAAAATTGACAAATGTTTGGCCGTTTTTAAAAATCATGGTCTCTTTTTCCGTGCTCACCTTGCAACATTTTTCAAGAAGATGATGTAGATGCTGAGGCCAACCATTAAATATGTATTTGTTGGAAACCCCAGATCAAAAGCCAAATACTTTGTGAAGATGCTGACTGAAGCTTAACTGAGTGTCAATATTTGTGGTGAACCTATTCCTGTGACAACAGGGACTGAGAAGCTCAGTAAGAAAACATTTGTTATTCCAAAACGACATCAAAAAAAACAAGGTGACAGGTTGCTTGATTTTTTTTTTTGTACTTAAGGAAAAAATACTTTACTTTTTAGAGACATATGCTGTATTCTGATGAAACTATGATTACATAGTCCAAGCTTGATAACAAGATCACATTATTCTGAACTAGTTAACTTGACAAAAAGGTACGACATCGTAGAACTTTATGTGTAAATATTGAAGAAATATCTAAAGCAGGGGTCACCAACTCCAGTCCTCAAGGGCTACCATCCAGCAACTTTTAGATTCACCTCTGCTCCAAAATGTCTGAATTCCCTCACCAGCATTCATTCCTGTCTGCAATAGGCTGGAAACGACGAGTTTATTTGATCCAGGTGTGTTTGAGCAGAGACGCATCTGAAAGTTACAGGATGGTAGCCGTCGAGGACTGGAGTTGGCGACCCCTGATCTAAAGAAACCAGCCAGTGGGTTAAAGCTTGGTACTAACTGGCCTTCAAATAGGAAATGATCCTAAATTTACCACCCAATTAGCTAAAAAGTGACTCAAGAACCACATTGTCAAATAAAAAATGATGGTCAATGCCGAAAAAGTGTGTGTTAGCAGGGTAGTTAACAAAGCTTACTGTTAAAACAATTCTGTCAGGAGATTAATTAAAGCAAACTATGGTGACAAAGCTTGGTGAGGAAAATCCCAAAGTCAGTTCCTACCACCAAATAGTAAAGAAATGCATGCAAAACTGTCAATTTGAAGCAAGATCCTGAAATGTTTTTTCCTCAACTTAAAAAAAATAAAATAAAAATGTTAGCCTTAACTGACCTAAAATAATACAATGTAATGTTATGCAACCAGAGGTGAGATTATGTGTCTTTTACTGTGATGTATGTAGATATCTCGATTCAGCTGTAAATAAAACATGTATTCAACGCTTCAGAGTATATTAAATTTGTGGATGTACGTTCACATGTGACAGCTTTACCTTTGACCTTGCATCCAAGATTCTTGTAAGACAGCTTGGGTGTCAGCTGACAGGGTGATTCTCTGTGAGAGTGCTGACAGTGCTCTTAACCCTCTCATCAAAGCTCCAGCTTTCCTCTGAACCCCCTCCACCGAGACCCTAGCGTGAGATTCAGTCCCTCTTCAACCATGTACATGGTGCCTAATTATGCTCTGGCCAGCATGAGCAGTAGAAAGAGCCCCCCGCTGTACGACTGCAGCTCGAACAAAGCTTGAGAAAAGGGAATGGGAGAAATGGATAATTAGGAATATGGTCCGATTTTCTTTTCACTTTCACTCCTCTCTTTCTCACATTGCTTCATCTGCATGTTTTAGAAGGTCTGTCCAATTACCGAGCCAGTATCCGCAGCCACTTCTCCATCCACCACCGGGGGGTAAAGTGTTACGGTGTGTGAGGAGAGGAGTAAATGAAGGGGATTCTCGGAACAGTGTGAGTTTAAATTAATTGCTTAAATTAACAGTTCCACAGGATGGAGTGAAATTGAAGAAGTATCCTTTATTTTTTTTTATTTTATTTGCTTTGTTCTTACTGCCGGCCTTGTGCACGTAAACATGCAAAATTGCTCGCAAAAGTGCGTCTGATGTGGAACTATGTTAAAAGCAGGATGTAGTTTGAATCCAGCCTCCTCTGGGATGTGTCCAGCTGTTTTCTATCAGCGCTTTGTGTCCAACTCCATCTATCTCTGGATGACTCAGGGACTACCGCAGAGATTTAGTTATCACAACTGCAGCAATAATTGGATGGTAAAGCAGAAGTTTAGTGAGTTTGGAATGTATTCTCTGTGAAAATATCTGAGTCTTGTTATATCTGCTGAAATATTCATATTTTACATGACTGCCTCAAACACACACATAATTATCCTGAGACCATTTTTATTTCTTCATGTCGCATAAGAAAATGTATTGGTGGGGGGTGGGGGGGTGCGAACTAAAGAGACTGCTGTTCTAAGGTATGTGCCATGGTACCTTTTTAAGGTTTGTTCTTCACATCACAGTTTCTCTATTTTACAAGAGCTGTTTTAGCTGTTAAAATAAATGTTATATAGACTGTGTATTTCTAATACTTTTCAAGGCAGCATATAAATATCAACCCAGCCTCTAGGAATGATTGAGTCTTTCATTATTTCCGTCCACTTAAAAAACGGGGTGATAAGATTGACCCAATCTAATAATGCTGTCCTTTACTGGTGAGAGTCACCAGTCCAGACGACATGCTGCTGTATTGGTGCAGGAAATACTTTGGATGAAGTTACACATTTTGACCATTATACATTCTAATATGACAGAATATACATTGTAATTTTCTAAATTATTTTATTAAGAAATCGTTTATAGAGCTGACCAATATATTGAATTCTCAAAAATATAAGTGTGAACTATTTTGTCCAGTTGTATGGACTCTAATACCTGATGTATGTTTAATAGCCAAGATGCTGTCCTCTGTAGTTGTTGTCATTGTTCTTTTCAAAGTATTTCAATTGCACATTTTTTAAAAATACAATATATTATCATATTTCAGTAAATCTGTTTCAGATTTGCTAACTATTTAAATTGCGCATGTATGGTTGGCATACTTGTACAATTTTTGTAAGCATTCTGTCAGTGGACAAAGTCTACTGCTCAGCATAGTCTATAATGCTTCTTGACATGAGCCATAGGGACAGTTTCCCAGGGTGTGAGATTCACCTTAACCTAACGTTCTTGCTTTCACAATTTGCAGTCGATTGGTAGTTGGTTGCCCCTTGTGTTGTGTAGGGACTGCTTGCTTGCTGCTGAGATTAGGGAGATCCAATGCTTTGTGCAAGAGTGCATTACATTTTATCCCATCCCTGAATCTCCAATGATTTCCTGCACTTTGATTGGTTGGACTTGGCAGAAAAAGGGGCTTGCCCAGGGCACTTCTCATGGAAGAACCATCATTGATACAGAGAAAGAAAACAAATGCAATAAAGCTCATAGGCTTTGCTTCTTATTTAAATATTTACAGTGGTCAGATTGTTGCAGTAGTAATAGAATAGAAGAACAACAAAGACCTTCCATAGGAAGGATAATGGGTGTGCAATAAGTTACATTTCAGCTTTTAGTTCTTTCTGCCCCAAAATATGCAATATTAGTAAATGTTGGGAAGAGTCTGATGCATCATTTAGATATTGCACTAAGAGGTGCAATATCTCATACCCATACTGACACCATACCCATGGTGGTAACTGCTAATGAAAAAAAAAGTTTACCAATATCATATTTTCTTGACTTTGTTTTACTATTATTGTAAACTCTTTTTTCCCCTCTTGAGTTATTTAATGCACAAAAAGTGATCATCCCTGCAAAATATTACAATTTGACCTAATGGTAATGACTGTATGCGTCTGCTGATTTGACTGTAGATACTAGTACTACATTAGTGACTGTATTGTATGCCCTTACATTTTTGCCTTTAGTTTACATCAGTCTCTACATCAGGAATTTCTTCCTATTTAAAACCAGTTACTCTTACTTTGGGCCTAAAGTTGCAAACAGCAGCAAAAGCCCCTGTAGCTAATCTTTATCCCCCTACCCCACTTGCTGGCCAGTATCACCCCCACCCACTCCGCCTTGCTCTGCTGCTTACTTTCACTGAAGATTTGGACGTATGAATTCATTCTATAGCTGCAGTAGTTTGAAATCGGATGCGTTCGAGCCCTGTGTCAAGCTGTGTTTGCTATACCTCAGCAGATGCGCTATCACTTTATTTTTCTGTTGACCACAGAATTCTTGCTTGTCCATCATTTATCACTGAAAATTGCTTTCAAATCCCTAAAACCCACCGGGTATCCATGCACAGAAACCACTGAGACTCATATCATTGGCTTTTATAAATAAGAATTGATAACATTATGACGGTTTCATTTCAAGCACGCGGTGCTGCTGTCTTTTCTATGTCTCCAGCCTCGATGCACATACAGTGCAGACAAATCTCCTTAATCCCATGTGAGAAATTTCATTCTCACCAGCCATAAGTCATGAGACGTCTTCAGAATATAAAATCAGCCAGTGGATATGGAAACAAAATTGCCTATATGTGAGTATACAAGGCCATTAAAAGCATATTGTGGTCATGGGAGGAGTTAGTGGTTACAGGGTCATGGTAGGGGCCAAACTAATTCACTCTGGCTTGAACGTGGCATTGAAATCATCTACACTGTTAGAATAATAATATATGCCTAAAGGAGCAGTAGTTTGGGGGAAATGACGCTCTCCAATGTATTTAATAACATTGCATTAATTACAAATATTTGTTAACAGAGTGGATGTCTGAGTTTAGTGCCTTTAATCCAAACATACCTGAAGAGAAAGTTATTATTAGGGCAAGTGAGCAGATTAACGAAGCACCATATTAACCTTCAGCTTCATCTAATTGTTGAGAAATTTAATGCAGCTCTCAGTGAGGAGAGATCAATATATTGAGCTGGCCTGGCTTACAACGTCTAATCCTGCAAATCTGCTTGAGAACCTGTGCTGCTGCATTGAATGTCTGAGCAACCAAATGACTTACAAAGTGTTGCTTAGGCATAATTCATGTAATGCATCTTCCCATGTCCACACTCATTTCCACTCCTGCCTTTTTAATTTTTCAGGATCAATCAAACTTTTCTCAGTCTGGGTTGCCAGGGTGTGGTGCATGAATGTAGAGTTTATATGCTGACTGGGTGTCTTGTCCTGCTACTTTTTGATGCATAGAGGCTTTTCTAATGATTATCTGGATGTGAACATTAATTACGCACAGCTATAGATCAACTTCTAAAGATATTGATAACAGCTGAATCAGCCACAATAAAATCCAATACGACCCACAGAAGGTGAACTTGCCGTGCAGAGGTGCTCACAACCATTTTCAAATTTTGTAAACCTGACAGCCACAAACTGCTTTTTGTTTTATTGGAGATGTCATTGAACAACACAAAGGAGTGCCAAGTTATCAAGTGGGAGGGAAACGATGTTTGGTTTTAGACCTTTTCTACTAATTAAAACCTGGGAAGTGGGGCATACATTTGCTTTGAGCCTCCATAAATCAATACTGCAGTTCTTTTGAGGTAACGTTTCTCTTATCTGGCCAGAGTTCAGTTTTCCAAAAGTTGTATCCTTAAGCAGCTTGTGACAACTTAAAATTCAACTTATATCTTAAATGTATATTCTTCTTTGTACTTTTCATTAAGACATGATCGTTGGTTTTGACACTGTCAGATTCTCCCACCCGAGCTGTGAACCTCTGCAGCTCCCCTGCAGTTACCATGGACCACTTGGCTGCTTCTCTGACATTCTCTGACTTTCCTGTCAGTAAAGCAGTTTTATTCTGTTTGTTCACGAATGTTCCCTAACTGAGGGTGGAAACTTTTTACTTACTAGGAGACTTCTGTTAGTTTGGAGGTAGCAGAGTAAAGGGGGCCACATCTGAATACAAATCTCCAGCATTATAGCACTTTTCAGACTTTGATTTTCAAAAATTGTAAAGCATGCATCATTTCCCCTCCCTGTTCATATGTGTTACTTTATATCCCAAAAATCTTGAGAAAATAAAACTGAGGTTTGTGACTGTATGAGGAAATATGGATAAGTTTTACGGACACATTTTATTATGTAAGGCACAGTATCCACTTAAAAACAAAACAAAACAAAACAAAACAAAAAAACCTTAGTTAAGCCTTTACATACACTCTCCATTTCATGTTACTGACTTTTTATCTCAAAACAAAGAAACTGTTTCTTTTCTTTTTCTCTCCTGTAACGTGCCAGTTCAGTAAAAATCTTTAAATCCATTTCTCTAAATTACATCATTTTCTCTCTGTGCATCCACTTATCCCTTCAAAAACACCATTTGAATCTGTGAGCTTCTAACTTCACTCATTATTAGTAGACAGTGAAGCTGCCCTGAAGCCTCCTGTCTGTCCTTTCAATCACAGGCTACTATGCCACTTGTCATCTGCAGTCAGGCCTGTTATTGAAAGCCATCCCTCGGGCCAACTCTTTGTCTTTAGTGGCTCCATTAAATTAGAGTGACACCTGGCATGGACTCTCAACTGTAATGGGCCTTCTTCTTTTTTATCCAATCCCTTTTATCAGCCTAATAGAGCACTGATGAAATATTACTAAACCAAAGCTCTTTCTCTGTGCACCGGTGAACTGCATGTGGCGCTGATAATAACAAGTCATCGGTGCGTGAGACTTTATTGATATAGCAAATTAAAAGGATGTATTCATGCAGTAATGAATAACATCAGGAAGAAGACCGAAGTCCTCACATATTGCAGTGACTGGATAAATTACATAAGCTCTTTAATGACATTTAATGTGGCTAGTGACTCGCGCACGCAGCAGCATGATAAGTGGTGATATTTCTAACCTTTATAACGCAAAATGCCTAATATTTGCTTCTAGACTAATCTTTTGTTAGGGTTTTTATAGTTAAACTTTGACTTGCATAATACATTTTGTGCGGCTTTGTTATTCAAAAGATGCATGATGAAAAGTGTTTCTTCTCTGAGTAATGGGATTCCAGCTGCTCCCCTTCCTGTTTGTTGCTCGAGGTGAAGATCAGCACACTGTAGGAAAATCCCCTCCTCTCCGACCTCTTGAGCTCCGACATATTTTGCTTTGTGATATTCTGTGTCTATGAAAGTGAGACGGAAGCAAAAGTGTTGGGAGCAGAGGGCTTAAAGCAGTTAGGTTTATGTGAAAATTGATATAGAAACTACAAAATATGTCCTCGTCAATGAAATGCATTGTTAAATATGCAACAATCTATTAGTTATTCATATACTCTACTTTCCTGAACCTGCACTTTTCCCTCGCATTAAACTTCTCCATTGTTCCGTCTTTATTCACAAATGCTAATTCTGCAAAATTGCAAGCCACTCTTTTTGAGCAGAAGAAGCCTGAAAAATGCTGTGTTCTTGCTCTGCTTGCTTTAGTACCGCCTTAGGTGACAACATAATAATTGATAGTCCAAGATGTTATGTTAGAATGAGATGCATTACTCATTGTGTTAAAATGATGTCTCTCTTGTGACTCTTTGTTGCCTCAAGGGAGGATGAGATCTTCTGTTACATAAAAGAGAATATCCACATCATTCATCGTCTTTTGCTGCTCTCAAGTAAACTAATTATAACTAACTTACCAAAAATAAATTCACTTATTACATAAAATGGGCAAACAGTAAATGTGAAAATACTGGCTTAAGAAATTGAACAAAAACTTTACTTTTCCATTAATATGGGGTTATGTCGATGCAGAAAAAAATTGATGGCATTTGGCTATAGTCTTTAATTTAGTTACATTTATTCAGTGAAGATGAAATATCAGATAAGAAATAGTTAATTTTCACAAAATCAGTAGAGTTATGAATACCCTTAAAAATCCCGTTTTGAAATAAATCCAGCTAAAGCTGCTTATACTGTTTTTTCTTTTTGGAAACTTACAGCTTCTAATCTGATTAAATAAATATAGCATTATTAATACAGTGGACCCCACCCAGTCTGAGTTCAGCACGTGGATTAACTGATTTTTAGATTTTTCTATGACACAAAACCCCAAATTATTTGCATAAAATTGACCAATCCTTGGACCTTTTTTTTTTTATTTTTATCTTAGAGCACATTTGAAATACTCTAAGGAAAATGCAGCTTGCGAAGTAAGTATTTGCAGCTTTCAGCTGTTCGCGGGCAGCTGTGGTCCTTATCCCTGGTGAATACTGGGGTCCACTCTAATACATAAGCTCTAGAAAAAAGGATAAGTTGAAGGACCTGGGACTCTATAATTTAGACCTTTCCAATTTTTGTGCATGGAAAGGACAAAGAGCTGTTCTGTTAGCAAAAGACAGTTGCATAAAATACTGACTGCCATCAGGGATTTTGTGGATTTTTACAGTCAATTAATAAATTGACTTGCACTGAAGTTTTGATTTTTTCTTAATGTTTTAGCATGAGATTTTGCTACAAGGTTTGTTCCACATCTTAACTAAATTTCTATTCATCTTAAATGTCTACTTAGTGGAGTGACCCTTTATTCCCCAAGATAAATTTGACACCATCAAACATACAGATACATTTTCCTGACTTATATCAGTACAGACTGGCAAGTTTACAAAGAATATTCTCTCTTTTATAAACACATAAACCATATGCTCCACTTTCCTTGATTAAATACATAAAGCTAGTCCCACACCTGTGCAGTACCGTTACTGCCTGCCAGAATAAACACATAAACTCAGCTATATGGACAATGGATCTGTTTGGACTGACTGCTTTATGTGAAAGTCTGATGCTCTCTTTATCTCCCTTTGAACCATAGTTACACATTTTATAGGTTTGACATTGTTAGGGGTTGCATTTGTCAAAGCTGTCTAGTCACTCTCTCCTGCTCTGCTACATACTGTGTACTCTGTGCTGAAGAATAAAAACACTCATAATCAACAGGGAAACTTTTCCAAACAAGACTCATTTATTCATCTCATGTCCTGGGATTATTTCCAGCAGCTCAGAATGAAGAAAAAAGATTTGGTATCTCAAAGGCAAGAGAAAATAAGGAGAAGGTAATGCATGGCAAAGCTTAAATTGAGGCCATTATTGAGGGCAGGCAGGGAATAGTTTGGGGATTGACTAAAGAAAGCATAAGGAGAGAAGATTGTTAGTTGGGTCAGATGAGCACCGTTGGCAACTTAAATTATGCAAGGGTGTTGAATCATCTGATCTTTCTGGTAAAAATATAAAACAATACTTTATCAATGGGATTTCATCATTTTATTTTTATTGTTTGCCTTAGATTTTATGATTCATTATTTAAGAATTTTGTATTCTCAAGCATCAATTAAAATACTTTTCTACTTTAAGCACTTCATAAGATGAAGAAGTCCTGTTCATTTTTAGTCAAACAGAATCCATCTTGTATTTATCTCCATCCAGATAAAATCCATTCTTTCTAGTACCGCTTGGAGTCGAGAGGAAAAGACGGAGAAGCAGAAAACCGAGCAACCGCACCTTCTATAGATGGAAAAAGACAATACAATGGTGATGGCTGCAGTGATTCTCTGTAGGAAGAAAACACAACGAACATCAACACCACACAACCAGGTGTACCATATATGAAAGAGAGTCAAAGAATGTATACATAGTTAACAGCAGCAGTAGTTCTTTCAGTAACTTTGTCCAGAAACATAAAACACAAAGATACAGGCTATGGGCCAGCAATACCTTTAGCGAGAAAGAGAAAAACAAAAGGAGTATATAAAGTTAATGGCATCATAAATTCTGTCAGTAGTCTTTTCCAATATAGAGTCATAGCTCTAAATAGACCCATTGGGTCAGTAAAACTTTATATGAAAATTGAACAGGTAATTGACATCATTAGCTCTGTCAATACCTGGTTTCATCTCAACATAAAGAGTACTTTCAATGTGACAGAAGCACTGAGCCAGCTGTACTTTCTTCTCACTGACTAATAAAACAAGCCAAGAAAACAAATGTTACACAAAGTTCATGGTAGCAATATCTCTATTATTTGCTCTGTCCAGAAAAGAGATGAACATAAAAACAGAGGTAGTGATATAGTCCCTGTAATGGTAACAATTAGCTCTGACATTGGCTTTATGCGCCAAAGAGGCAGATGTCAACACAGGTGCACTAAACCAGGTGTACCTTCTGTGGGAAAGAAAAAGAAAGATTGAACAAAGTTGATAGCAACAATAGCTCTGTTAGTAGTTTGTTCAGGAAGGAGATACAGCTATTCACACACATTGGGTTTCATTTTCTGGGAGAGATAAAAAAAACAACAACAACAACAAATAGACACATAATCAATGGCAGAAATTGTTCTGACAATGCAGGAAAGATACAGAGCCAAATACAAGAGCACTGAGCCAGTAGTACCTTCCATTGAAGGGTAATGGGGAAGAAAATAGAGTCCACAAGTTGATGACAGCAGTACCTCATCAGCTCTGAAAGTTTTTTCTTCACAGTTGAGGCATCTGCAACTAGCTATTTGACTTAAATAGTAACAACAACAAAAAAAAGTCTTTGCTGACATCAGAGGTATTAGTACGCTGACAATTAAACTTGCAATTAACTGCCGAGGCTGTTTATATGGGCCAATTGCATGAATGTGGTGATGGTTTAAATGGAGGTACTTTACACCCAGACCCTCTTTGTTTGAGAGCTGAAATGTTTGCTTCAAAGTCGCAATGAATTGCATGGCAGTAGCTCCAGTGGTTAGCTTTAGGCCACAGTTGCCTAGGTAATGCTGTTTTGAACAGTGTTAATTGCACAGAGAGACACAGAAAGTGGTTTTTCCCTGTGGTAAGCAGGACATTAAAAAGGGCAGAAGAACAGGAGATAACGCTCCACTTCTTAAATTGGGCCACAAAAGCAGGCTGTTTGAGCTTAGCCGCATTTTAAAGAACTCCGGGTATTATCATTTAACTACATCTGTTTTTGTTCTCCCTGCTATAATTTATACAGAAAGTGGCAGCGTTGGAAAGTGTTAAGTCACATGAAGGTTAAACTGAGGGAAAATGGGGGTGGAAAAAAAAATCTCTATTACTTGTGTATTTATGAGGAGGAAATGCTGTGTTGGCTCCCAGAGAAGCTGCTAAAATTTTTATTTGGTTGACAAAAGAAATACCTTTTTGGCAGAATAAAGCATCTATTGATTACCAGCCTCACAGCTGCAAAGTGATAAGATTTGGCAGATAATGACCAAATTTGAAACCTATTATTTTTCACAATAACTACTCAACGCATTTGTATTCATATGTATACAAATGCAAACTGAATCTAATCATTAAAAATCTGTCAATCTGCATTTTCTTTGTGCCAGCAGGAAATAATTAAACCGAAACGGCAGATATTCTGAATAGATGCACATAAAGTGGGAATCCTGAGGGTTTGTGCCTTCTCCATCCCCATACTACACCCTACTGCATGTTAAAACACATTACCCCCCATTCCCCCCACCCACCTACCCCAAAGCTGCACACAGAGAGATGGAGTGAGTGCATGTGTACAAATGAATCAGTGCTGTTTGTTGTAGTGTTTCAGTCTCGAGCCGTTTCAAGCAGCTTATTTGAGAGAGCCGTGGATCATGTTTAGAAAGCTTGCTCTCATTATATCAGACCCTGGGGAAAGAAGGGCCCCTCTTTCTCCATACTATCAAAGCCACAGAGCAGCTTTAGAGGACATGCTTCAGTCTGAATGGAGGCTCTGGAGTACATAGAAAAAGTAGCATGCTCAGCCCTCATCAGCCCATGCTGTGGGAAGCTGCCAGTGTTCAAGGTTTTGATCAGGCCTTACAGTAATGGCTGTGGGTGACAGGTATACCATTCTATAGTTGTAGGACTAAATAGCTTGATTAGCATAATGCTTCGGCAACATATTTAGCTTCCACTGCTTATGAAACTACTATTTTTTTTTTTTTTTTTTTACTTTTCTGCCTGGCTGCAGCAGTTTGGATCCTGTTTCATTTGACAAAACCATGATTATGTAAACAGGGTTTTTATGGCAGCACAACTGGGATGTAATATGGTTTACCTCCGCTGTGTGTGTCATGCACATTTTCCCCTGATTTAAATAATTTACAGCTCTTTTTATTAACCAAACATATTGTTGTTTTCTTTTAAGTAATTAAAATATACCTGGTGTGCAAAACACTTATTTGTTTTAAGATTAGTCAAATTTATGCTTTCTGAAAACGCCAGAGTTTTCGGCAGTCAAGTCGGTTATGCTAACAGATTACCAGAGAATTACTTCAAAAATCTTGAAACACCCCTTTAAATGTTCTGCATTCATCATGACTTTCCAGCAAACCTTCTGGACTTTCATAACACTTGCTAAGCATATTTTTACACTAAAGCATATTCTGTACTTTGAATATTATCTCATAGATACAAGCTGTACGTTTGGCCTAAAGCGAGACTGGAAAATTTCCTTGAGGTGGGAACGAGGTTCAATTAAAAATCCTATACAGAAATAATTTTCTTTGATGAATTCCTTACACCCACAGCTGGGTTTTCCTTCCCTCTCTAGCTATTATTAATTCATTTACATTTTGCTGCAAAGGAAATTATTAGAATGTTGCGCAGTGAATTGCCTGCAGCAAACAAGACGAAGAGTGGAGCCCTTGCAGAATAAAATCTGGCGACTTTTATGTTCTTCTTTCTTTATGTGCAGCCTTTTAATGTCACCATTGTACCGAGCCTTGATTCAGTTCTTGTTGATCATCACTAGCTGAGTTCCTTCTGCCACTCCTCCTCCAGCCACCCTGTCTACTGAACTGACTGTGACAAATACCAAAGAATTATGAAATTATAGTGTTGAATGAAAAAAGTGTTCAGTGTGAACAAAAGGAGGAAATCTCTCACCAGAGCCCGGGTGCTTTGTTTATGCATCAAAAGTGACACAAAGGTTTGGTCTCTGCATGGGGTTGTTCTTCTCAGCATTAAAACAAAACATAAACTTTACTTGGATTGGGACATGTATATATATTTTTTTCTTTCCTACTGAACAATGAAACTTTGCTTGTGTATTTAGATAGACTGATCTACTTTACTGGGTACTGTTGTTAACTCCAGATTAGATCTTCTTTTCTTTCAGAAGCGCCTAAGGTCTTTGTGGCAAAGACCTAGTATGGGTGTCGGGAACATTCCTCTTATTTAAATTCACATCGAGATAAAATCCTCACGCATTTCCTGCAGCCCTGCGGATCCATAATGGACATCTCTCACACCACCAACTGCAACCTGAACCCTTGATGCAAGACGGCAAAGATCCAAGTTTTCATGTTGTTTAAATCTAATTCTGACCTGACCGTCTGAATGATAGAACAGGAGATGTGTATTATGGGTCAAGAGTCATTAAACTATGTAGCATTTTTTCATGTTACTGGCCAGTTCTGGAAAGGTTGTGCAAATTCTGGCTTCTGGTTCTGTATTAATATAAAAGTTTACAAGAGTTGATGTGATTGGCGAACTCGCACACATCAAAGAGAAACATTGGTCTCAAGAGTGAGAGATGCATTACTACATATTTATAACCTGATACACAATCTAATTAATTCCCAAAGTGTATTTTTGATTCATTGTTTTTAGAAAAAGTTATCTCTCCTTTGCAATTAGAAACTCTCTTAAGAGAGTTTCTAATTGCAAATATTCTTAAATATTCTTTTTAAATCAGTCGGCCTAGATATAATATGAGATGAAAAATTTCAGTTCAGTTCAGAAACACTTTATTTTTCCCGAAGAAAATTAAATCTCATTGTAACTCGTATCACCTAAGCATTCTCAAACGGTCTTCATCAGTATCACTGGGAGTTAAACACGGACCTCTTAGATTAGAAATTCAGCAATCAGAATATTTCTGATCAACTTTCGATGGCATTTCTTGTCTGGCCTGCTAATTTTGATTTTGTTCCAGTTTTTCTTATATATATATATATATATATATATATATATATATATATATATATATATATATATACCCGAATAAAGAGAAAATGTGCTGCAGGTTCTTTGTTAGGTAGCAGTTTTTAAACATATTTATCCCAATTTATGAATCCCTAATCTTTCATCTGATTTTTATTGAACACAAACTTCCCGTTTGTAGATATTTTTATGCTCCAAAAATGGTTGTGGTTCCTAATTATGATGCGTTTGTTTAGTGAATTGGAAATCCTTTTTGTTTTTCAGTGCTACTGATTGTCGATTAAGGTTAACATTGACCACCTCTAATCTGTGGTTAATTTTGTAATATCAGTTTTTACTTTGATCTGTTCTAACTTTGAAACATAAGCCCTTCCTCTGGATTGAGGTTAAAAAAATCCTCACTCACCTTTACAGAACTGCATATTTCTTTTTTTTAGAATAATTTCAACGTACAAAGAGGTTTAAGAAAGATGGAGAACACAATTTGCATTTGACAGAAAACGGTGGGGTGTCAGAGTGACACAGAGACAATCAACTGACTGCTCAACCTGACATTCAAAATCCCTGCAGCACTGAACAGAGATGTCACCCCGTGTCCTAATTTTTGAACATGCAGCCACATACAACCTTAAAGAGACAAAATACACAATGCGTATGTACAACTTTTGTTTATTTGCATCATACACAACCATACACATTCGCTTGTCTTGCAGTACAGTAGCACATACAACACAGGACATGTACACCAGTTTACCCATCCATTACCACCAGCACACAAGCCTGAAGACTTTTATCCCTCATCAGAAAGAATATTCAGTAGCATAGTAAATCCCCCCGAAATTACCTGCATTAAAAATTAGCAAAAAAAGCAAAACAAACTTATTCACAAGCCGGCATCAGTGCAGCTGTGCAGTAATATGCTCCATGAATACTGAAACTGTTTTTTCACATTAGAAGGGAGTGCTCCATCATTTCCGGTGCACTTAATTTTTTAACACAGTTCAGCAGATAAACAGCAGTTCAACTGGTTATTTTACCGTAAACAAAAACAAGGTGCCACAGTAATTAGTAGTACATACATATAAGATGGCAACAGATCCAGTCTGTCCACGTTGTGAGTGCTGCAGTGGGGATCACTATGGATAAATGACTGGACAAAATTTCAACAGGAAGTGGTGAATGGTGAGGATTTAAGTTCTACATTTGCCTCTAGACATATCCACATTAGTCAACTTTCTATTTTACAAGCAAAACTAATATCAAGCAAAAAATAAATGAAACATATTCAGACACCTTGCTTTCCTGGATTAAGGCGAATACATGAGGCTACATAGTGACAATGAGGGATGACAACATAAGTTATACCATTCAAAGATTTTCTAAAGAAGAAAAATAAACTTTAAAAACATGTTTTTAACCAGGCATGTTGTTGCATCGCCTCTTATAACAAGTCTTGATGAAAATCACTTGAATGAGGTCTGTAACCTTGCTCATGCATTAATAAGAGGTTAGTTGGGATTTTATCATTTTCATTCCCCTTTCCTGTTCATATTCTGTAAACGTGAGGCAAAGCAGCATTGGAAATGAGGGTATTGTTTTGGATAGGGCTGCACAATATATTGCAAATTTATCGCAACACCACTCTACGCAATATCGCAAAGAACCGCCAGAACTGCAATAAGTGTTGGCTACTTTTTCAAGTAGCATGCACTCAAGCTCTTTATGCTTGTAATACTTAGATACTCTTGTTTAATGCAGCACAAAAATTAAGATGATGCCATTATGGTCAAATCATTAAGCAATTATAACTTAGCTGTTTCAGTTCCAAGGTAAAAGAAACTACATTTGAGCTGAATATCAACATTCGCCAGTATTATCGTACGTTTTTTCTTTTTTTTTTTCTAATATTGTGCAGCCCTAGTTTTGCAAGAGGCCCTGCTAAGATGGTTTGCGGAGGGTGTGAATGCAGATAAATGTTATTCAAAGGTGTTATTTAATGCTTCCAGAACAATATTGAAAAGGCAGCGGTCCATTTTAAACAACCTAAAAGCAAATAACTAATACTCATTACTCATATTCATTTTTTGATCCTAAACATGGGTTGGTTTTGAAAGCTGTACAGTAGTTTTCATCTCCATGATAAGGGTCCAGAGACTCCTGGAATAAAATGATCACCATGGAATCAAGTATTGCTCATATATATGTGCACTCTGTGCAAATATAGAAATAATAAACGTACTGTAACTTTTTTTTTTATTATATAAGATATCTATACAGCCAACAAAGGCCACAACTGTGGCATCGTATACATTTTTCAAAATGTACATATGTTCATCTGTACATGCACCTGTAGTGCAAGGAATTTTTTTGTTTATTCTAGAGCGAGACATAAGGGCAGTTTATTTATTTGGGCAACTCAGCAACTTATTTTAAATGGTCCAGTTTAGGTTATTTTGCTCCTTCACCTTTTCGTACGTAACTTTTTTCTCATATGAAATAGAAACATCCACTGCAGGCTTCATTCATACTACCTGTGCATCAATTTCTACCCACCAAGGGAATATTTTAAACCAGCTTTGGCAACCAAGGATTTAAAGTAATTCTTTAAAGCAAAAATTTACACTACATAAACAACACAACTGTTTTTTTCTTTCTGGTTTTACTGTGGATAATGACAGCCAACATCTTCACAATGTCTTTTGCTTTAAATCTGAGGTCAATTATTTTGCACCAAAGCACATTCATCTCTGGGACACAGACCCCTGTCTCCCTCCTTTCTGGATCTAACCACGATGTCACAAAAGGAAGCTGTGTGTTTAGGATGTTCCCTGAAAACACATCAACTTTCACCTTCAATTAAGTGAAATCTTGTGAATTGTATCAGAAGTGTACAAAGCAATGACCTCATCATTTGGGTTTTCACAAATTGCTTAAAGTTTCTTTGTGACTTAACTAAAAATAACTTTGTTCCACTTGACTGACTTAAAAAAGAGGTTCAGTGTAATTCAGTGTTGGTAAGTAAAACAAAAAATACTTAGTGTATTTAAATAGCTTTTTTTATCTGTAGAATATAAAATAAATACTTTAAAAATTGGTTGTCAAGGAGCAAAATATACTCTCCCAATATTTCAGAAAATATTTTTCAAAATGTTATAAGTTTATCTTTGGAATTTATGAAAGTAATGCAAAAATAGTAATAAAAAAAACCTCACTGATGTAATTCAGCCAATAAAATGCAAGTATAGTTGGGGAGGAAATTACACCGGTTAAGAAATGGTGACGGGGCAAATTGACCAGGAGCTGGACCATTTGCTCATGTCAAAATAAGTAAAGAAAACATATCAAGGGTCTAACATCAAGCTGCAACAAAATAACACCTTCCGTTATGCACAAAGTGATACATTTCTGCTTCAGTAAGTGCACTAAAAATGAGAGAAATAATTAGACGTGTTGTCAAGCATAGAAGATAAGTTCAGGAATCTGCCCTCCCTGCACCCCGGTGCCGTTGGTGCTGTCTGAGGAGCACTGGAACTGGAATGTCACTTTACCACACTGTACCTCTGTCATCCCTTCCTGTCCGAAGTAGCTCAACTCATTTCCGTCCAGAACAACACTGGCAGTGTAGAAAGTATCTGGCTCAATTTGGACCGGATACTCGAACCATACTGGAAAGGTGTTGCTGGACCCGTCAGAGAAGTATTTATTGAGGTTTTGCCCCAGCAGCACACCTTGACGCTTCAGCTCTATCTTGGCGCTGTACTCTGCTGAGCCACAGCTAGATCCGTACAAGCCAAACCCGGCGATAAAAACTCTTTTATCTACAGCGAACTGTATGCTGTCACAGCGGCCGCGGTAGCGCCACTGATTGCTTCGATAGGCACAGGACTGAAATCTGTGGCAGCGCTGCGGAGTCAGGCCCTTCCTCTGTTGACTTGCAAACTTAAGCTCGGGCTTCTTGGCTGCCGTGTACCACAAGAAGATGTCATTGGTCTCATTAAGCGTCAACACGCCAGACTGGGCCGCTCCATTGGCAAAGTCATCCAGAGCCATTGTAGGGATACGTATGAGGTACATGGCCTTTCCCAGGACCTTACGCTTGTTGTCAGTAGAAGATGTGAGCTCCTGTCTCTGACACTCGGCCTCAGCCCAGCTAAGTGCAGCCTCGAAGACCACTATCTCTTTAGCATTGAGCGTCTCTCGCTGTAGGATGCTCTCCAGGGTCTGGGAGTCAATGTCACAGAAACCCTCTGAACGTAAAGCCAACTCAGCCTGGGCATCAATCACCTCCCAGCAGCGCTGTGTCAACTCTGGCTCCTCGAACAGGCAGCTCTGGGAGAGCAGCACGCAGGCGTTCTTGGCGCTCAGACTTGTCTCTAGGAAGTTGACGCAGGCACGTGCCAGGTGAGGGACAATGTACTTTTTGGCAGCATAGAGAGTGGCCAGCACGGTGTCGGCAGTCAAGTCAATTTCATCACAGTATATATACCTGTTGGAGTAGAAATTGGACGTTAGACACATCATCAAACTATGATGTTTAGCATGTTATTGTAAAATCAGGCGAGGTAGAATAGCAACATTATTGAAATTAGGAAATTTAGTGAAAGGAAATTGTGAGTTTACCTCGTTGTAAAGTCATTTATTTAGTCAATATTTAGTTCAAATTGGATCAATACTAAAGAATAATAAAAAATGATAAATGTTGAAGAATAGGCTTTTGTGAAAATTTTATTTAAAATTTGATCAAAATGCAGTTTCTGTTGAGGAATAAACCAGAAAATCCTCAGATTTTCTGAATCTTTTGGGAAGATTGAGTCCCATTTAAATGGGCTAAAACTGCACATCAAGTGCCCAACATGACAACATCATGACTCAGCATTTTGACTCAGGTTTATCTTGTTGACACCTCAGACATTTAGCTTTTTATGTTCCTGTCGAGTAAAGTGAGAGTGAACCCATTGGTGATAATGGAGCTGAATGAGACTTTCAGAAAGAAGATTGCAGCAGCTTTTTGCTCTAGTAAGGAGTTTAAAAAGGTCTCTAAATAATCTGAAATCAGCCAATACACTGTACAGAACGTAGTCTCCTAATGGAGAACACTAACAAACTACAAGCCAAGCCTGTCCATCCAGGCAAGGTCAACCTGAGAGCAGACTGCAAAATGCTAAAAATATTTTCCGAAAATCTCTTTTGTGCTGTTGATGTGAAAGTGCATCCCTGCATAGCCAGAAATAAACTGCACAAGTTTAACTTTCATGAGAGATGTGATGAGGGAACCATTTCTCTCCAAGACTAACATGAAAGTCATACTGAGCAAAAACAGACATAGACCAAGACTTATGGAATAGCGTTTCTTTGGGAGATGAGTTTAAGACTAGATAATTGAGACACCAGAACAGAGGACATGTTTGGTATTTTTAGGGGAAAAATATCCTGATACCAACTATAAAGCATATAGGTGGATGTGTCATGGTTTGGGAAAGCTTGTGCTGCAGCAGGACCTGAACAGCTCATCACAGAATCCACTATTAGTTCTACCGTGCATCAGAGTGTACTTTATTTATTTATTTTCACTTAATGAGCAAAAAATGTAATTTTGGGTGTTTCACTGTAATTAAATCAGCATTCTTTCCTCAGAAAACATGAGTGTGATTCTTTTTGGCATAAATGAGTCAAAGATTGTACTTATGTACTCTCACTACAGATAATACGCTTGACTATTGCATGGACGGGTGTAATAAGTCATATGAGTTTTGAGCAGTTTCATCCAAAATATAACAGAAAAGCGTTGATCTAGACAAAGAGCATCAGTAACATATCAGTGATGTGAGGGAAAAATAGACAAACAGTCTGAACCTCCTTACTTTAGCATGGCCAGAAATGCTGCTGGTTCCACATCTGGTATGTGAATTTCATCTTTGTTCTCCGCAAGTTCACCATAAAACATGGCGTGAAACACTGAACTGCCTACAGCCAGTACGTACTGTGGAAAGAAGAAGAGAAAACACTGTGACAATGGAGAATATACAACTTACTAGCACATCTCTGTATCTTTATATGTACAGTTATGGAGGTTTGAGATTTCAAAAATGATTCATGCCCCAGACTTTTTGCCAATGGCACTTGTTAGTCATCTTGTATGAGGGTGCAGCTTAATATCTGACCACAAAATAAAAAAAAAAAAAAAAAAAAAAAACATTAAGTGAAATCTTAACAATATAGAGTCTGCATACCATCAGTATGATAGGTAGATAGATAGATGGATAGATAGATAGATAGATAGATAGATAGATAGATAGAAATATTTAATCAGAGGAATTGCCTAAAATCAGGCGCTTAGAGCTTGTTTGCAGTTAGAACCGCCTGATGCCTGTGATGGCAGATAAAAGCTTATGCAGTAATTACTGAGGTCGGGTTGTAATTATTTTTGCTCAGGTCATTTTGTAAAACCACAGAAAAAAGCAAATGTTTCATTTCTGTGAGAACTCTGACCAACAATGACTTGACAATAGATTATGCCTGGAAAACCTAGCCTTTTGTTTAAAGTAAACACGTTTGTTATCCGACTATGCAAAGTTTGGCATAGTCAGATGGATATGCGAAAGACGAGGTCCAATATATCCTTTTTTTGTTTGGATAAAAATGCAAGTATCTGAGAAAAGCTTAAGTCATGGAAATATTTAATCCTTTGATTTTTCTCTGCAGTTCTTAGCCAGCTTTCCTTTTCCCTGCGGACAGGAAGGCAGATTTCTAGATACTTAACAGAGTGCACTAAAGGTTCAGTTTGCTGGAATTAATGAATTATCTGAATCATGATGAAATTAGATGCAACACAATCACCGTTTTCATTAATAGGCACGCTTCGATTAGACACTGCAGGGCCTCAAGTTCTGTTTATAAACTCAGGTTTCAGATCTTTGTGTGGAAGTGTTTGTGCGAGCATGTGTAGGTGAAGATGTGGGTGGCATAAATTTCCTGAAATAAATTTCTCTAAATTGCAGCCAGTCAGGGGGAAATGCTCGAAAAGATATCACTATTGTTGTAGATGCTGGTACATGCTGTAATACAATTTTCTAAAACATATATCGTTTCCTTCATTATGGGAGACACACATGCTCTTGTATGTGGATTAAGGAACAACATAGTAGAAATGAATTAAATTAGTCTCAGGTCATGCTCTAATGTACTTCATAGATATAAACAAATTTAATGCTTTTAGATATTTTCTTGGCTTGCTAAGGAACTAACTGCAAAGCTAATGGTTGTGTAATTTCCTGCCAACTGGACACAATAAAGATTGCTGAGCTGAATATCTTTAAATCCTATTGGTATAATGTCTCAGCATAAAGGGCCATCAAATCATTCTTCCATAACTGTTCTCTCTAAATGCACCAAGAGCACTGCAGCTCCAAATCATATATAATTCATTTGGTCCCATATAATGAACCAAAAGAGAGAAAATGGAGCTATTGAAAGCTAATGTGGTTGGACGGGTGAATTTAAGATATTAAAGGGACTTACCGTATTAATCTTGTGTAATTGTGTTTAAAGTAAGTAAATGTGAGAGTGCATTCATAGAGGGCATACGGTCTAAGAAAAAGTTGATCTTAATTATTTATCTGAACATCTTGAAAGAGCAGACACTTCAGTGGGCAGAGGAAACAAAGACGTTGGGCTAAGTAACATTATGGTACAAGTTAGATATAATACTAACTATCTGAGCATCTAATGATAACTAATCTAGAAAAAAATTATTTTCTTAAATAAAGCAGACTTATTTGCAGGTTTTAAATTGTTGAAATTAGCACCTAAACAGCTGGAATTTAATTGAAACCGACTGAAGTAGTTCTGATCTTTGCATCTATGGTCTATTGAGAGCTGAGTGGGATTTTCCTGCTTGAAATTCCGCTCTTATTTACGAATTAATAAGCGATAACATACTTTTTTCTAGTTTTTCATCAGTAAATTGCTTATTAGTAAAAGTTTGGTATCATGTTTGCAGAAGACATTTAAAAATGCCTTGTGACCTGGTTAAACTTTAGTTATTTTTCTCTAACTGAAAGTCAGGGACAGAAGTTAGCGTAGTTACGCATCAATTCGAAAGCTTGCTCCCTTTACTTATTTGTGAGAAAAATTCTGATTTTTAAAAAAACAAAAAAGTCAAACATTTTAAATGTCTGAAGTCATAGCAGATATCTGCAGAGTAAGCTATAAAGGTTCAGTGACTAAAGTAGTTTAAGGAATGCTTAAACGAGTTAGTTGTGAATTATAGCATTACAGTATACGAAATCTTTTCCAAAATCTTTCCTAAGAGCATTTTCACACCCATAGTTCGTTTACTTTTATCCAAATCAGTTTTTGAGCTTAATTTCTAACTTTTCCTGGTGGTTTGGTGTCTGAAAGCACGTGAAAAGAATTTAATCAAATTGTTAGTTTTTCTGGTTACTATTTCAGACAAAATAATTGAATAAGTGTAATGATTTTGAGAGCCTGGCTTGAAGCTTACATGTCAGTTTATGCTTAGCAAAAAAAGAAATGCAATGTCATTTACTCTACCGCATCCCACAATGCAACACATATCTGAATATGGGAAGTCATTTGGCTGAAGTTTGCAGCCACCGACTGGTTGAGGTGTAGGATTGAGGTGGGATCACATTCAGACCATAAACACATCACTCTAGAGTTTGTTTGAAATTGAGGTGGTCTTCGTACCTGGTGTGCGGTTTAGTCTGCACACTAGTGCGAGTCTTTGGGTTTTCATCTGCCTAAATAAATCGCACTAATGGAACAACCAAACCAGGGATCACTTTAAATGGACCCTAATATTTGTAAATTCCCATTCTTTTCTCATCTTCCTTTGTTGGATTTAAAGT
The DNA here is from genome assembly GCF_001443285.1 of Poecilia latipinna. Classification (NCBI taxonomy): domain Eukaryota; kingdom Metazoa; phylum Chordata; class Actinopteri; order Cyprinodontiformes; family Poeciliidae; genus Poecilia; species Poecilia latipinna. Next base: position 436,558 of record NW_015112756.1, on the reverse strand, counting down.
CGGTTACCTCCAAAGCAGTTCTGAAAAGCATAGTTTGGGCTGAGACAAGGGCGAATCTATTTTGTGTGAGATGACTGCTGAGGAGGAGACGACCCCTTCCTCTTGCTCGCTCTCTTTCAGCCTCATTTATATAAATAATTGAAGACTGTCTTGGAAAAGACACATGGTGCGGAAGTGAGAACAGAGCACAAAAGATTTCACTTCCACAAAAGCACAGGATGGAAGATTATTATTTTCATGCTTCTATGAAATGACCTTCTATGAAACTCAGCCTGCCTGATCCCTTGTTTGTTGATTTCCTTTTCTTGTTGCTGTTATTTTTACTGATATAGATTCTTACTCTGTGGCCCGGCAGCCGCTGGGTCCTTCCAGGCTGACCCACGACAAAATGAACATCTGCCATCAGCTCATTGTTGAACATCACTGAATTTCTGAAGGGAAAGAAAAGCAGAAGAACAAAATCAGTACGTCTGTATAGTATTTCAGCAGTTTGGTAACATTACTGCTCAGTAGCATCCTTCATCCTGCTTTATTTAAACTAAAGCAGTCTCATCCGTATGAGTTCTCCTCATACCATTTCGTTTTATGTCTTCTCTCTTCACAAAGACAGACGAACAAGACTGCAAACTTAATGGAAAGTCCCCGCTGTGAAAGAACGGGACCAACAATAAAGCTGTGCTCATATATTATTGAGTACATGTCACTGGGGTGGGTAAACAGCCCCGCGACGTTCTGGAGAGACAACAAAAGCCAGGTCAGAAAAAAAAGAAAAGCCCACGTTTTGCTCCGAACAGCTGGGGCCTTTTACAGATAGGCCAAAGTAAATATTTAGCTTTTAGCACAGATCAGCCTCTGCATGTTGTGCATATCAAACACACTTGCTGCCTGTCTGTTCTCCACTGCATCAGAGCAGTGAAGGCTGGAGGAGTGGGAGAGGCTGTAAACAGAGGTCTCCCCAACAGAATGAGGACAGTGCTGACAGAACACCGGCACAACGGCAGGGGCCGGTTGCAGCCGTCGAGGTACACCGAGGTTTTAAACGCATACGGTTAACGTGTGCAGTTTAAAGCTGTTTCAATAAGATTCCAGTGGATTGGCTGGAATGACTGCTGAGCACTGCTTGTCCAGATGGCTGAGAAAAAGGCTCCTTCCTACACTTTTCTCTTGCTCACAAAAATTGATACATTTTGCCGTTTGGAAACATTTTAATTTGTGAAACACATGAACAATATGTAATCTAAAAGACTGCAACCCATTGCTCTTATTAAGGTGATATTGTTTTAAATTTGATAAGCTGCAGAATGTCAGATAGCTACCTAAGCAGATAGCCAGACCACCTAACCTGTTAATACCAGATTGTTACACTACTATGAAGATTATGAATATTTGAAGTTCAATTTCCCAACTGCAAAAAGCAAGAATTTTAACACCATTACAAATTATTTATGGTCTACTTTAATAAAAACAACAAAATTGTTATATTTTTTGTTTTAATTTTCATTCAATGATCCTTATACTGTTTTTTTTCTTTTTTACTTAAGACAATCATACCATGACACTCTCACATTCACTATAGCTAACCACAAATATGAAGGTCACTAGCTTGCATTAGTTCTGTCTGAGATACTGATAAATGAGAATCTTTCTACAAGTTTCTCATTCATCAGTACACATGTAAGTCTCCAAATAGTTGCAGTCATGAGAATCATTTGTGTTGCAGTGTGCAGCTTCCCTGTTTGGCGTACTGTACCTTTCTCTTATAGTTGAGTAGAGTCCCTGCCAGTTGCAGTTCTGTATCGTGTTGTTGTTGTTGAGGTTCTGCTGCTGGTACTCCTGCACCGTGGTGCTGCTGCTGCTGGTGGTGGTGGTGGTGGTGGATGCCGGCTTCTTGGTGGGAAAAATTTCCGCAGACATCTTCTTCTTCTTCTTGCTCCTCAGGGTGATTATCTCATAACAGACTGGGGGCAGCTTGGAGCTGCCACTGGCATTCCCTTTTTTGGAGCTTTTGCTTGACTTGCTTTTCACCGAGTCAGGAAGCATTAAGAAGAAAGTCAGACATTTCATGTTCCTTCCCTTGGCATCGACCATGAGTGTGTTCAACTGCTGAGCAGTGGGAGAGCATGCAGAGAAGACATCCGGCAGGAGTAGCCAGGTGTGATGGAGGGCTGAGGGGGATGAGGACAGGAGAGATTTGAGCCGCTCTGAGCAGTTCGGCAGCAAGAGTCCTGCGTGAGGTCTGCTCCACCAGCTTTTGGAACTACTAGGATATGTCTCTTCTCTGTTTTCTCACTTCCCTGAAGAAGAAGCTTCAAACCGGCGATCTGAAGGCTTTTCTCTGATGTGAAGTTTGATCTGGTGATGGAGAGCCTTTCAGGGTTCCCATCTTTGCTTGTCCAGAGTGATAAGATCAGCTCTTCAAATCCACTTCTTCTCTCCTCCTCTCCTTGCCGTTCTCACTCGCTGGCTCACTGAGGGTTGTCCTGACAGCTCCAGATTTAGTATCGCTGCAGTTGTCCTCAGGCAGCACCTTTTACTCAGGTCCTGTCATTTTGCCCTCTTTCTCCCTCTGTGCTTTTCATCCCCTCTCTGCCTCTGTTCATCTGTGACTCTTTTTCTCTGTGTGGCAGGATCGTTTTTTTTCTCCCCTTCTCTTCCTCGGAGCAGACTCATCTGCAGGATGCAGGAGCTGTGAATGCTGCGCTGCTCCGCTCAGCCTCTCGTTCTGCTGACTACAGGGGTTGAATGGGAGAGCGCAGAAGAGATTGAGAGCCCCCGCATGCCCGCCCCCCTCTCAGCACAGTTTAGAGCTCTCTCAGGAGCTCAGCCAATGGCAGCAGGCAGCATTTATGATTAGCTAATTCAGCCTATAGGGCTGCACATGCTTGAATATGTAATTGGGTACGTCTCAATTAAAGTGGCAGTCATGTCTCATAAGAAAGACAGATTAATCCACAGCTTTTCCTCCATGTGTTTCATTTACTTGAAGCCAAAGGGTTCAATTTTAACTCCAATAAATAAACTTAATAATTGTTTAGGTAGAATTTGATTAGTCATCATATGACATTTGTATTGAATGCGGTTGAAAGTATCGAATCCCCACCTATAGTGGGATTACACTGCTTCACCATAGATTTCTACCTCCGAGATGTTTCAAACAACTTTTCTTTGAAAGAACAAAAAAGACCTTCAAAGATGTCTTTGTAAATTTTTTATCATCCCATCCGGAGAGTACATGGAGCTAAGAATACAATGTACTCTCAGCACAATGTTCTCTAAATGCATATGGATTATTTGTCCTTCTTGTTTAACTTGCACAGTAGCTTTACTTTTTTCCTTTGAGGCTTTAATTGTTTATTTACACCCTTGCCACGCTATTGAGTATCTGTCCTGCATTTCAGCTGCACAAAGATACAAGACTTTTACGTAAATAACACTCCTTCACTGAACACTAGAGAGGCATCTTTTTTTTTAATGTATCAATTCCAATTTTGCCGGTAATTGTTTCCTTTCTTACTAAATATGTGGGGACATATTTAATAATCAATTTATTCAAAGTTTCGATTGAGTTAATTATGATCTGTAAGTAATTATTTGCAATTAATCGCATTTTAATTGAAAACTATGTCAATCAAAATAAGCAACATTTTCAATTCAAAAACTAAATTGTTGAATAAATGGACATGTGAGCCCACAAAGATTTTTATTGTTTTTAATCTGTTGTTTGGGTTATTCAACCTTCAGATTGGTACAAAGGCTATTATACCCATTCAACTCTCCAGTGTTTCAGTAACAACTGATCATTCATTTAACTTATATAAATTATTTCTTCAGAAATGTGGGAAGTGAACTGAGACATTAGCGGTGGGCATGCCTGTGCTGCTGCAGCATGTTTTGAATCTTACTGCCCAGATTAAGTCTAATCTAGGCTGTTGAAACTCAGGCATGTTAGCCTGCTTGGTCAAATTCTTAATTATTTTCAGCTTTATGTTCAGCAATGATGTTTTTTTCTTAGCCTTCTTACCAAAACCTTGTTTAAATGTGCAGGCTCACTTTTCTTCACATTTGATTTGATACTGTCACATTTGCAGTTTTATCTTCATCTAAGTCAAGCTGTGATTTTTTTGTTTTTTTTGTTACAAAACTATCAAAACATTTTGTGCCATCAGCATCAGAGTTGTTACCAGATATTTGCATACACTGTATAAAAGCAGAACTATTTTGTCTGACATTAACTGACCCAACTGAAAGTTAGCATTACATATATAGTAAAAACATTCTTTAAAAATAATTTTAAGGTTAAATTACTCTGTTTCGTAGGTGGAGGAAGCTTCTTTTGAATGACTTCCCACTTGATATTTTTTAACATACGTAGTCCATTTTAAGATTGGCATTTTTAATTGTATATTATCACGATGGGTCTTCAGCCCATTTTCTATGGGTTGTGTGTATATGATTTCGACCAAAGAATTTGATTTTGACAGACATTTCTGCTGTATTTGGCTATTATTTAAGTTGGGATAATCATTTTGTAGATGTTTTGCAGAATAATTCACTTTCTGGGGTGTCATTATGTTTAAAGAGTTCATTATTTAACCATCTATATTTGTTTGGTGATGAAAGCATAGCTGGGAAAAGACCTTTTAAAGTACTTTGCAGCTGATCTAGTGTCATCCTTAGGGTAATTTAGAAGAACCATTTGTTCTTAAGGTTTAACTTAGCTGTTGCTTCAACTCTGTCTGATCCTATTGTTTCATAAAATCACTAAATAATAAATTGACCTCCACTAGGTGGCCAGAGACTTAATGAAGTTCACTAAACAGTCAGATGACCAGGTTGTCGATACAAAATGGAAAACAAAGATTCAAGACTATGTTGTGATGGCAAAAACGTAACACACACTGTTAAACACGCTTCACATTGTATAACAGCACAAACCTTTTCAAAACAGGACTTGATATTTTATAAAATGCTTAAATCCACCTCTCCCAAGTATCATTTTAGATAACCGGCATGAAGAGAAAAAAAAGTATTTGGTTAGTTTGCTATTTTATTTTCATAGTGTTGTGTTAGTGTTATTTCTATTAAAATGTGTGTTCATATTGCATTGCACATTCATAACAGTGAAAATAAAACTCACAAACAGAGTGGGATAAGTTAAATGAATTTACCGGTGAGACTCTTCCTTGAACCAGTCTCAATATTGATTTTTCCATAAAACCTAATTAACTGTCTTAGTGTTTTGCTGCACTGAGGAGCATTAGCCCACTAAGCCCCCTGATACAGTGTATGCTGTCGAACAGAGAAATTTGCTATGGCAACATGGAACCAACATTACGGGGCACCATACTCTGAAATTGCAGGCCACTAGAGATGTTACCCTGGTAACCAAATCCACAAGTAACACCAGAAAGGAAAAAAAAAACAAAAAAACATATTATGCAGACAAAAACAATGATGATGGGAAAAGGTTTTCTTGTGCTGTGTTTTTATTATTCCAGATAGATCCATTGTCATAAATGTCTATTATCTGCAGAAGTTAAAATGATGGTTCCTTATCTGAAACTGCTAATATGCGTAATAAATCTGACAGTTTTACAATTTATCTAACCGTACAGCCCAGGAGCTGCCTACAGTATTTGATTAATGCCACCAAATATCAGTTTTAAATGGTTTAATTGCATTTTCCCTCCATTCATCAGCAGAAAATGAAATCCTGTTGTTCACACATCCAGACTCAGGAGTGAAGGGAGGAAGTAATGATTGTGTTGTTACGTCGTCAACATTGATTTGATCTCGCATGTTGTCATCGCCTCGGCGCACATTTTCACAGAGAAGTGAAAAATTAGCATAACTGTAGTAACACTGCAATTAACACCGAGTTTAACAAAGACCAACAGCTGCTATAATCATCACATTTAACACAATGTTGCACATGCACACACATGTATGTGTGTGCATATATAAATATACCACGAACACTGCTGGTTCAAGGTTTAGTCCTCTCAGAATTAAGGCTAGAAAATATTAAATGATTTTATATATTGATGGAACTACAGGTCTCTTAAATTCCTTTCCTCTGTACAGTTTTCTTCCTGCTGTGGGGTAGAAACATCAAAAGACGAAGTTAAAAAGCAGCAGAAGTCCAGCTGTGCCTTTGTTGATTGCTTCTTGAGGATAGCGCTCAATGAAACACCTTTATCTTCAAAGTTGTTTTACCAGGACACCTCCGTCCTATAAGAACTAACTACAGATGGTGTGCTGTACAAACAAACCAGAAAAGCAGACTGCTGAAATATGCTCAGTGTAAAAAAAAAAAAAAAATCTGTATTGGTGTGAATTATTTTGGGTTCAGTGGAATTTGAATAGAATTTCTGCAAAACTCTGAATGCTAAGTCATTAGTTATGTTGTGGAGGTGGCTGCTTGCCACTTTGGGTTTGAGCACAGAGATGCCACCCTGTGTGGCGACAGAACTCTTCTGCAGAGGGAAACCTGCTGAGAGGCTTGGCTGAGCGCAGCGGAGGAGAGGGGAGGCTGCGAAATGAACTGTGATGTAGGGTTGGCACACGAAGGCAGGGATGGGATCCAGCAGCTCGCCGTCCACTGTTGGCTCTCCGTACCCCTCCTTTCTGCCTCCACCCCTCACTCTGCTGCCACCATTAAAGCAGGCAAGGGCACCTGACAGGTGGAAGGGGCGGAAGTGATGGCGTCCACCCAGATATGGGGCTTAGAAGTCCTGAAAGAGCTGGGGGGGGGGTTTCAGTGGGGTCTTGGAGAGAGCTGGCAGTCGGGTGCAAGAACAGTGTGAGGGTTTGTGTGCACGTGCACTGCCCCAGCTAAAGTGTGTTTGTGAGGCTAAAATTTGTAGTTCATCCATCACTTTCCTTGATTTTTTTGTTACCATTTGCTGTCATTGGGGTTTAGTTATCAACATAATATGTTGGGGGGGTGGGAGGAGGACCAATTTTTATCTAATTTCAGGATGTGTCAATTCATATGTGAGTATATATCACTTCATGTTTATTTATTGTTCACTACCAAAACAACCTCAGTTGAGTCAACAATCCAAGCTCCTGCAAAGCACCATCAGAAAACGATCATGCTATGTCATGTTTAGAAGGCCTTTAAAGTTTTCAGTTTTTGTCTTTTGTTCGTTGCCAATTAGCATTCAAAGTCACCAGTGACAGCTGTGCACATTTCAGCTTTGTCATGTGAAAAACAGCTTTAAGTTGCAAGTACTTCAGAAATTTAACTGCTCTTGAATGCGTTCATGTACAACACTGCCAGTGAGTATTAAGTTTATTAATTCTTCCCACGCATGTCATTATGAAGTTATTCCCAAACCCATAATTGGATTTAAAAGAGGGATACCTAACACTCCTAAGCTAATGCAGTCCATGCTTGGGGGCTTTTGGATGAAACTTCTCAAAATGAGATTGAAAACGCTTTCATTCAGTCAAATTTTACCGTGGGCAGTTTCTTTAGGGGTACTGCAGAGGGTGTGGGCTTGCCTCTGGGGAGAATCTGCTGTAAAAGCCTGAGAAAGTTTATGAAGGCCATCATTTTAGCATGTGCATTTTTGCAGAACAGTGTGGTGTGTGAAGAACTAATTTGGGTTTGGTTGCTGCCAGACTGAGGCAGGACCTTATCTAGCACTTCTAATGTGCGACTGCTCAACACTTGTTGAGGTAAATCTACTTTGAAAATAACAAGATGTGACACAATATTTGGACACTTTCTTTGTGTTGGAGACTATGATTCATCTTTTCTGTCTGCCTTGCATTTTCTCTTCTGTCGCCCGTTTCTCCATTTATTATAGAAATTTTAACAGTGGGGTGGGCAAAACTATGAATAGATAGAAGTGTCAAAATAGCGATTGCTTTAAGCCAACAGATTTATGAGATGGGGGACTAATGTTTTTTTTTTTTTTTTTCCCCAAATCTATGTAGGTTTTTGACAAATCAGACCCACTGGCCTTCGCAGCACTCATGCTAGATTTAGCCTCTGTATTGCATAACTGCATTGTTAGTTGCAAATGGCAGTTATAGCAAATGGCAGGATAAACATTTAATTACAAAAATGCAGTGATCCTCTATTAGCAACTTGAACCCTTAACAACGTCTTGTCCAACAAATATCCCAACACACTTTAACTGGCCAGAAAGGCAGCTACACAGCAGATGAGATGATAGCCTCCCCTTTGGCTAACAATCAATATGTCACACTCGGAAGATCTATGGGGGTAATTTCACTTGCTGGGAACGCAAAGAAATACCAAAGATTGTAGGAGGTTTGCAAGAGCCAGAAGCTCCTCTGAATCACATGCAGAGCCACCATATAAAATAGGTACGTTGTTTTGGCCTGTGCAGGTCAATTTATATGCACCTATCCTGTGGCTGTGCTTGTGTTTCCCGGCATGTGTGTGTGTGTGTGTGTGTGTGTGTGTTGCAGCTAAATGTGTGGATACAGTAATGACAGTGTAGAGACGACCCTTTAACCCTGGCCCACAACACGCTCACATGCTGACTCCCACACATCCTATTCCATTGCTCACTCTTCATCTTCTCTGTGCTGTCGTATAAAACTGATTTGGCATAGTTTTCTGCATGTCTGCCCATTAATTGAATGTTTTCTACACACATATCCATTTAAGGTTTTTCAGATTGACCCTGCAAGACCCTGCATGTATGTTTGCATACATAAAAATAATAACCAAAAAAAAAAAAAAATGACTGTATTGTGTACGCATGATATGTCCAAATGTCAGTGTTTAATACTTTCAAATTCAATTCTTTACTTGTGTAATAATTAACTAATTTCCTATGCTTTTTTTTTAAAACTACAGCTTTGTAAATAAAATGTGGCAAAGCTGTTTCTGGGTTAAGCAGTGTGATTTTTGCTCTAAAATGAGTTCCCAGTGTGTAATTAAAGGAGAAGTATTGCGCCTTTTTTACAAGTCATGCCAATGCCCTTAGGTTTTAATTAAATATACATGCTTTGGTTAAAGTAACAACAGAATGCAATATAACAGATCCCCTCTCACTCCTTTCTTTGCATACATTACCAGAGCTACATTATTATTAAATAACACTCAAAACACAAAACCAACTGCGTCTTTTGAGTTAGGTTGCGCTTTGTCGTCTTGTACAAGAGAGCAAAAAGTGTGAAATATATTTCTTTAGACAAAGTTTAAACATTTTCTAAATCAGAATATAAAAATGAAACAAGGGTGTGTTTTTCAGCAAAACATTTACAGTCAAGAAAATGTTGTCGGTTAAGAAAAACAAAATAAACCTGCCAAGATGACCCTGTCAGTTACAGAACTTGAATATAATGAAAAGTAGCTAGACAGGACGGGGTTCATCATGATGAACAGAAAATTCAAGATTTGAAAATGAATCACAGCAGACGAATGACTGAGCTTAGTTCTCCTGAGTTTTTTGGTGACCCTCATGTTATGCATTGATGCCTATGTGTCCTGCAAGCCTAAACACAAAGAGAACTTGTAAAAAAAATTATATTGAATTTCCTTTAAAGATCATAGAGTTAATTTACTTTATTTTGTTAATGTATCTCATCACATGGATTTAATGATGTCTTATAGCACTTATACTCCTGGGTTGACTTGTTTTTTTCTGATCTTCATCAGACCACTCTTTTAACTTTCCTAGCTTGTCACATTGTTTCAGCTTTTGTTTTTTTGTTCCTATCTAGTTCCTTGCTTTGCAACCCCTTGTGTTCTCCTTTGAAAAACTAATTTGTGTCATCCATCTCCCTGTCTGCCACCTGCTCTTTGCATTTGCATTCTCACCTTTTACAACTCCTGACACTAATATCCCAGAAGTGACAGCTCCCGTGAAATGGTTTAAAAACGAGGTTTAGTTTTCAGGACCCTAGTGACCTTCTGCTGAATCTTTGATGGATGAATTTAAGTCAGTGGGAATTAATAAATCCTCAAAGTTTTCCGAGTTTTAAAAGAAGAATTTGCACTTTGAAGAAATTCTGCTTCAGTCATCCAGCTACATGAGGAAACTCTTCTTGGGCTTCCACAAGTAATGATCAAAATATTTCGATATATGAACAATAAGTACAGTTAGGATTTTGCTTGTGGGAAACATTGTAATCAATATCGATTGGCTTGCACACTAATCCAGTCTGGAAACAGCTTGCATATTCAGTGTTGAGGCTATTCTGAAAATGCGTAGGGGCAATACATCACTTCTGTTGACACAAGAGAGAGAGAGAGAGGATGCTGAGGAAGCAATTCTACAGTGAGCACAGTCTCCCTGTAAACCCAAGGTTAAGACTTTTATTAAAATATCCACCTTGCCACAGAACCAGTTGCAGGCTGTTGTTGTTTCAAATTCAGACTAGTAATTTATTTTGGAGGCTGAAGTCAAGGTCCTACCAAGGTTGGAAGAAGAGTCCATTTCAGGATAATTTTAATACAACTACAAGAATATCAAGGCGAGTCCTGGCCCTCATGCTGAGGATTTCAAGTATTCTCATGTCTTACAAACTCACTCTTGTCCTAGTCACTTGAAAAACACCTCAGCAACACTGAAAAACAATGTTTAGTAATCTAATAACACAATGGGATGAATGAGTATTAAACAGATTTCTTATTTTGTTAATGTATCTCCATCTCATGTATTTAATCAAGTCATCAATATAGATAAAGGCTGTAAGATTTCTCATAGTGGAGTCAAAAAGCATTATCTGAAGATCAATCCGAGATCCAGTTACCACTTGGAGAAAGCTTCGGGAAGATCTGGTGTGAGTATGTACAGTTTTACCAGGAAAGCAATAAGTAGTTAACTCAACTGCAATGATCTCTGTGAGTGGTAACTCAATAAAACGTCTCTGCTAAAGGAAAAAAAAAAAACTTGTCGAGAGTTGCTTTAAAGCTTGCTGAAAAGCATTTGGAGAAGCCAGTGAAATTGCAGGGAAAAATGACTCAGTAAAACCAAACTGAGCTCTGTGAGTTCCTGAGGTGAGAATATCATGCAGCGGGGACGCTCGATTGATTATTATAATCCTTTGTATTCTGGTGGTTCTCTCAATCATCTTGACTGAGAGAACTTTGGGGCAGCTAGCGTTCTCACAATAGCCCATAAACATCAGCACATTGCATCGACTCCCTGTGGTTTTTAGAATTGACTTGAAAATTTTATTGTTTGTTTTTTTTAAATCCCTGAATGGTTTTGCGCCATCATATCTATCTGAGCTTCTTACCTTTTATATCCCTTCTCGCAATCTCGGATCCTTAAATCAGCTGCTACTTTCCACTCCCAGAGCTCAGCTGGTGACAGGAGGAGCTTTTCTGGTCCTCCTAGTCTTTTCCACAGACTAGGAGGACTAGATCAGGACTCCTAGTCTGTGGAATATTCTCTCTCTAAATATTAGACAGGACTCTTCATTGTCTTCCTTTAAAAAATTAGTTAAAACTTACTTGTATAATGGGGCTTTTTATATTTTTATTTCTTTTGCGTTTTTGTCATTTCATTTTGTCCTACATTATTATGCGGTTTACCCTTTGTGTTTCTTGTCATTTATGATGTTTTAATTGATTATCTTTACTGTGAAGTACTCTGTAGCATTTGTTTAAAAAGTGCTATAAATGAATAAAATATTATTATTGATGCTTATTGTTTATCTCCATTCTGTTACCAACAGAATGAAGAAAGTTGGAGATATTCGAGATTAGAATCTCAAAATGAAACACAGCCAAGGGAACACTACTAATTAAGGAAAGTATAATAAATCTGTCGAGATGGCCCTGTCAATCACCAGACATGAATATGATTAGAAATCGATGGACAGAATTCCTGATTAGACTGCAATGCGATGATTAGAAGAGCCCAGAGCATTTAAGATTTAAAGAGATGGTTAGAAGAATGAATCCAAATCACATCTCCTCTAGTCTAGTTTAGTTTCTCCATTAACATTTAAACCTAACATTCCTACGTTTTCATTACCAAATAAGGCTTTTCTGGTATAGCAAATGACACATTTCAGTATGCGTGGCTTAAACGTAATACTTTGGTCATTCTATTTTATTACACATATTTTATGGAGTCATCTGTTTTGATTCCTTTGTCACCTTGTCAAAGGCCTCATTAGAATAGATTTATTCAGAAAAATAAGATGTGCAGTATTTATTCTCCCCATTGCAGGTAAAACTTTGAAGCATTTTATATTAATCTAGTTTATATTCATGACTAAATACATCCCCTTTTTGAGCAAAGAGCGGTATAATTGTCAAGATTTGGTCTTTGTTGCTCACATGTGTCATTGAAACATGTAAGACTCCTAGTTTCAGCTCCGAGTTTGGAAGACATCTTGTTCCCAATGTCATTTTCATAAATTCACCCACACCAACACTTAGATGTTAAATTCAGAGTACTTGAATCAGTAACGGTTTGAATCATGCTGGCTTCTGTTCCAACCAACGTCGCATCAGCAGATGATTTCACTGATTTGCATAATGGCAGTCAGGCAGGAGGTGCTTGTCATGTAAAATCAGCTATTTAGAGATCAGGTGCTGAAACCTGCATGTTTTGTCAGACTTATGGGGGGATGCACAGATGCTTATGTCTGCAATAGCACAGCAGATCCTGCTATGTCTGAAATATGGAACACTGGGTGTTGACAAAGTGTCGGTGGGAGTCCCGCTGGTGCTGAAAAGGCTGACCATATGGTTCATCCTGTGATGTGATTTGACGCGTCTGCAATCCATGCAGATGCAGAAATTGATTTATTTACACGAGACAAGCAGCAATCGCAATGCACGTCTTAGTGCGAGTGCTAATGCATATGTGAACAACATAATTCCATGAGACTTGTGCCGTGGATTGTGATAAATATGTAGATAAATATCTAAACAGACTCCATATGCGTTCAAGCTGCACCCGAGGAGCCCCGGAGGAGCAGAGTGCTGAGCAGGCACATGCAGGCGTGGAGAAAAGAAAGAGACAGATGGAATAAGGAGCATGGGAGATAGTTTGTAATAACGTCCCTATTGTTTAGAAAAGAGGGAATGTCTTCCTACTGTCTTAATAAACCAGGCAGTGAGACAGCACTTGTCATATGCTCAGTACAACAACACATAACCTTCCCATTTCCCATGGATATATAGTTGAAACAAAATATTTGCAAATAGTGTAAAGAGACACTTCTTTGTCAATGTCTGACATTAAATAAAATGTAACTTTTCTGATTTACATTGGTTATAATTACTGGATACATTTATATTTGCTAAATGTCAAAGCACTGGGAAGATATTTTTAAGGCTCTCTTCAAATTTAAAAGTTTATAAAAAAATGTTTTTGTATCTGGAAGAACGTTTGGTGTTAAATGTTTTGACTTTTATTAAAAACATACTTTTAGTGCATGTAAACTTCTGACCCCGAAGAGAGCGGCTTTCTCCCTCATTATTCTGGCGTTCAGAGAATATACAGTTTTGGTAAGCAATACTTTACATTGTATTCAAATAAATGATAACTTGCTGCTAATAGCATATTGTAACTATGTGTGTATATGATCCAAATCTCTGGATGGACTATGAAATTGTGACTTTGGGTGCACGCTTCAGTGCGCGTTAATAGGCAGAAACCGCCGAGCAGCAGAAGGTCAGAGAGGAGATTGGGGTCTCAGAACGGAGAGAGAGCAGCCCCTGTAGAAACCTGTGAAAAAGCAAAAAAAAAAAAAAAAGATATGCTTCTGCACAGCACATGGGAAAAGCCCCTCAAAGCTGATTCTTAATCCTTTTTTTTGCCCCTGCCTTCTTCCATCCTCCTTCTCTCAGTTTAATCTCCAACTCTGCACCAACATTAACGTTTTTCATGGCAGTTTAAGTCTGGTGAGCCCTGTGACCACCTATATTTGTTCATTCAGACTAATTAGCAACCCCCTGAGAGGGAAGTTTAACCTTCACAGAGCTAATTTCTCATCACTTATCTGCAGCTTCAACATGGCTGATGTAAGAATTAAATATATGACCTTTTCTAGTTTTATCACCAACAGCCATCCATCCATCTATCTGTCCATAACGGGTTCCACAGGGAAACCCACACTTCTCTCTCCCCAGCAACATTCTCCTTCTCATTATTGGAGTTCCCAGCCCAAAAGGGATATCCACCGCATCTTTTTAGCGGTTCTGTAGAACTGATTGTTGATGCAACTTTAAGTAAGACAGAGGTGATGCATAAACGCACTTTGTTTAGATGACATTTAGTGAAGTATGTTTGAAGTAGCTGTTTTGTTGTTTAGCTAATTTATTTATTTCTGTCTGTTTCAAAGACTACACACAGATTTAGATGGACAAAGCTTCACTTTTGCTTTCAGTAAGTTTTTGTGAAGTGAAACAGGATTTTTAATGTCAGCAGCAGTTCAGTTTCCATCTGTTACCAACGCATGATGTATCAAGGTGCAGTATGGCTTCAGCATCTGCTCCAAACCAATAGATGGAAACACTCTTACCGTATTTTCCGGACTATATGTTACTCCAGAATATAACCCCTAATTTACACTGCTTCTGGCTCCACACCACCATGGTGTGGCCTTCGCAGTAAATGTTCACCCATTATAGTAAATGAGAACATTTGCACGTTCGAAAGACAGCATGGCGCACCGCACTTCCGCCGAGGATGTCGCTAAAATTAGAACTGGTCCTATTTTTGCCAGATGCCAGCACAAGTATGGAGTCAATCTTCAAAGATCACACCACCCAAACAGGAAAATGCATAAGCACAGGGTATGTATTTTCAAAATAACTCGCCTAGGCAGACCCTATTTGCTCAAAATATTACCTGTATATTTATGAGTATATAAGCTGTCGGCATGAATCAGTTACATAAATACATATATCAATATTTGCTCATGTCACTACACCAGTCAAAGCAGACAAAGTGGGAGAACAGAGGGAAAGATGTTAATTTTGGAATTTGAGAACTGCAGTATTTTGTCATAATACTACGCATCCTTTTTATCACCGGCTTTATCATCTGATTTTTTTATTTCTGCACATTCGTCTTGTAGCGCCTCTGTGGTTCTCAGTGAAGTGAACAAGGGAAGCAAACAGTGGTAAAATGGGGAGCTCCAGAACAGCAGCGATACGCCTGCGAAGTGCGCAGCGGAACCACATGCAGTGTAAATTAAGGGTTAGTCACATCAGGCAAAAAAATGCTTCGTGAAGAGGACAGAAACATGTTTAAGTCACTCTGGAATATAAGTTGCATTTATATAGAAATGGTCAAACGATAAGGGGAACTCGTCCATGTTGTTGAAAGTTTCCAGTGACACCTTATGTTCAGTTGTCTGCTTTTTAACAAACG
Source organism: Poecilia latipinna (assembly GCF_001443285.1). Classification (NCBI taxonomy): domain Eukaryota; kingdom Metazoa; phylum Chordata; class Actinopteri; order Cyprinodontiformes; family Poeciliidae; genus Poecilia; species Poecilia latipinna. The sequence goes on along the minus strand of NW_015112756.1, from coordinate 421,226 downwards.
TAGAATTTGGCTTGGAAGTTTGCTAAACAAAGACGTCTGTACAGGTATTCTTTCTTTGCCAAGTTTACTAAATGGGTTCAATCTAGTTTACTAAATTAAAAATCATAAGGAGGGAGGGAAGATGTTAAACTCGATTCAGTTTAACATTCACAGAATGTGACTCCAAATTATTTGTGTAAAATTCACAGATTTTTTTTGAGGACATCTAAAATATTTAAAATAAAATGTAGCTTAGGAAGTTAAAATACCCAGGTTAAGTTCTATTTAGCGCATTATTAGATGGTATTAGCAACACATGCAGCCAATTCAACAGTGTCTTTTATTTCGAATGGCGTTGACTGGGTTAACTAGCTACACAAAGGCACACAGTCCTCCTCTCAGATGAGGCTTCTGCAGTAGTAACAAGACAGTTTCCATTGTACATATTTATTGCATATTAAAGTATCTTTGGTGTTGGAACGTTTAAAATTGGCACATATAAGCGTTCTTAGAGGAAATTGTGGATTTCAGCTTTTTGCATCTGGCTGTGGTCCCTAACCTCCTGAAGAATGATAGCAACTCCCTTAGCTATTTGAGAGTCTCGGTTTTATTTATTAACTTAAATGTTGAAAACGTTGTCATGCAAGCAGATTCTCATTTCTTGTTTAAGTTAGATAAAACCTAACACCCACTGGAGGGAAATAAAATACCATGATTCAAAATCATTTCCACAGGTAGGGGGACAAAAAGTCCAGCACAACAGATGACGCATTTCTGGATGCTCAGGAGCTGTTCCTATTTGGGAAAAATAAATCTGTGTTGGGCTTTGCAGACAATAAAGATGCAGCTCTTAGAAATCACAGCAGATAAAGGAAAACCCACAGAGCATAATATGCGTTTGTCAGACACTATTTATTTTTTTAAACTATGTAATGAATAGCTGCAAACAGCAGAGATCTGCTGGAACAGAAGGTCTGCGAATAAAAGAAAGAGTCTTTTTTTATATAATAACTGAGATTCTGCTTCCTCATTGATAAAACACGGTTTTAAAAGAATTACTTCTCTTTTTGTGTCGCAAAGTTCATTGATCTTTAAGTGTAATGGTAACACTAGCAAGAATATGAACCACAAAAGTTCAGGCAGAGGCTGAAAAACACACTGATTTGTTCAAGTGTCTAAGAAAGACATGGATGAGTGAAGACAGCGAAGACAGGGAGACGGTCACGGTGTGGCTGCTGTCAACCCTCCCAACAAAGACAACCATAGTTTTCCTCTTGACTGCCATAGAAATTAATATCATGATGGCTTGGCTTGAATAAAGTCTTCAAAGGAGATTCGTTTGTTGGTTTCTTCTGAGCTAATGGAGAAATTGTTTGAGAAGAAATCTCTAAAAGCGTGCAAATCTGATTGTTGAACGGTCAGTGGAACTATAATTTTCTTTTTTCTGTGTGTGTTTACCCTGAGGGTAGCTTGTAATTCCTTATTACAATTAACTTCACAATTTCACTAAAACTTTATGAAAAGGTCAGGAGGGAATGACGGATTATAGCTTTTTAATTAAAACGATTTTTCTGTGACACGGTTAAGAATTAGATTATGTGTGAAAATGAATGTAATGCTTTGTTTTTGTATTTTTAACAGTCGATTTTCCTGGCAGAAAATGTTAAACACTTAGTCCTTTTACTCACTCTGCATGCATTTTGTCACCAGAGTTTAACTCTGAATCGTTTTACTCCTTGAAATAGCAATTTAGTCACAGTTATTAACAATCCATGCTGTGCAAAGGTGCTCTGATTTTCAGCTTCACATTAACTGGTTGCTGGTTATAAGATTTAAATTATTTGTCCAGTCACTAGGAAGACATGGGCCGACCTGTTACCTATAACCAGTAGCTCAAAGACTTGACAAACTGGCAACCTATCCAACGATTTAAAAGCTCTTTATGGTGAGTCAGGTCAATCTGTTATTCACAGTAGTGTCTTTGGCCAAATCACAGAATCACAGAATAATCTAAAAGTCTGGCAGTACTCAGATAGAGATTGTAAACTCTGCTGTGGTTCTGATCAGGATTATTACTTGAAAGCCCTCAGACATCACCTCTCTGATTTCTCCCAAAATGGGTGAGCAGAAATTTGGCAAGTCTAGTTGTTATGCACTATATCATTTTATGAACGCAGGTAAAAAGTATATAACAGTTTCTCATCTGTTAATATTCTGATATTCAATCAGATAGCAGTGAAAACAAGTCACCGCTGAAGCAAGTCATTGAGGGTAATACAAGTCATTAATTCATTAGCAAGGACTCAACAAGCATTAACTAGTAGCAATAAAATATATTGAACTGAAGTGTTTGGCTATGTTAAGACTCATTAGATGTTGAATCAAACTTTCACTTTCGACCAAGTACACTAGTTAGGCTGTGTACTTGTGTGCCAGCTTTACCCTAAGTTTGTCTGCACTATTCAGACATTGTTTAGACATATTTTTAAGCACAACAAAAACACTGTTAATCATGAGGAAAAATGCTGTAAAGAGCAGATTGCAGTCGATTGTTGCTGGTAGGCTAAAAGTCATGCATGGCTAAAAGCTCTGCTTTCACCGAGCACACCATGTTCTGTGCATCCTCACTCAGTCAGCTGTGCTGGACAGTCAGCAATTGGCAATGCAGCTTTTTTTCCATAACAAGCCATCTCCACTGAAAAAGAACCCCTCCATAGTATGAATTAATACATAAAAAATTAATTATTGGTGCAAGCGAGGCTACTCTGGATACAGCCAGACATGTTTCTTTTTTTTTTATCTTTGCTTGTCGGACTTTCTATAAAGTTGACTGACGATTCCCAGTTAAGCTGATGATCTACCCACTTTATTCTCCTCCCCTAACTCAGCTATGAAAACGAATGAATGAAATGTAAAAGCTGAATTCAATTTAGTGTTTTTTTTTTTTTTTACTCTGAGATTATAACATCAACAGAACTTCCATCTGTCTGCCAGGAAGGCAACACAGCCTTTTGAAATTGCTGCTTACTGCAGGGTTTCCAATGTGGCACAGCAGGTATGGCTCTGCTTGCCGCTGCTGTAATCCATCCCTGAGTGCTGAGAAGCTGATTTATAAGTGGGAGGGGCCCATGAGCTGCGATCAGCCCATTCTCATCAAAGCGATGGCTGGCTGACAACATCCAGCTGTCCCTGATGTGCCACAGAGGGCCGATGTGGCTTGTGTCAACGCTGCTGGTTTTCTGCGGTGTTCAGTGAGATGTAAACATATAAACACACACACACACATACATGTCTCTCCAAGACAGTCACTCATAGTGGCATTTTTTTCAGAAGCATATTACCACTAACTTTCGACGAGAAAACACTTTTCTGCTATTTTTCTATAAGTAGGATTTTTTTTTTATGATATCTGACAACAATTTGTGCTAAACTCGCTTAAATAAGTTTATTTTCAGAGTAAGAAGCTATGATAAAGTAGATGTACAACAACATTTCAAAGCAATAAACTAAGTGTTTAACTTTATGTCAGAAATCATTGCCTACTATTTTTGTTAAGCCTCGACTCCAGCTTCTCCTTCTGCCTTATGATAAAATGAGGTTATTTTTTAAGCTGATAAACTGTCACTATGGGATCCCGAAATTAAGTTTGGCTCGCAGAACAGCTGCGACGATATTCGCAGCTCATATAAACGAGAAAAATCAGCCTAATAAAACGTGTTTAGGTTAGAAAAAAGTGAAGGTACAGGAGTAAAAGTCACCTTTTTTATATTTCAAAAGGGTTTTTTATAAAAAAAGGAAAGTAGTTTTAGCTAGGTAGATTTCCTGAAACAACTTGAGATGGGGTTTTTTTGCCAAAGTTTATTGTATTTTTGTTTACATACAATTAATCATGTATGTATTCGTGGAAACAGCTACAGCGATACAAGAAAAGAATTATTGTATTGCTGAAAAAAAGTATCTTTTCATCTGTATCAGAGGTCAGTGCATTGTTTGCATGCACACCCTATCCAGAGGCCGCAGTCTTCTATGCAGGTTTTGATTCCTGAACCCAAATTATTTGCTGCATGTCTTCCCTTCTCTCTTTGCCCTTCTGCCTATCCAGCTACTGTTGAATGAAAGCCATCATTCCCATAAAAGCCTTTTAAAAACAGTATGGAGCAGTAAATCTAGTAATTATTTTTCAAAAGGTTACTAAAATTGATATTCATGAGTAAATATAACTACCAACCTCTCTCTAGGAATATATTTATGACCCAGCACTGCAGGATGCACTTCCCTCAGTTCAGGTCAGTGTTCATGGTTCCACATTAAGAATAACACTGGCAAAAATGGCATCCAAAGGAGAGCGCCAAGCCAAAAGCACTTTTGACCGGACTGTGGCGGCTGGAGCTGCTTTGCTACAATAGAACATCAACGAGTTACAGGAGTTGATAAATTCATAAACTGTGCCCTTTAAAATCCTGAGAGACATTGTTCAGCCAGCAGTTTGTGACCTTAAGTTTGAGTGAATACTTGGGTTACGCAGCAGGACAATGACTGAAATAAACCCCGAATGAAGATTATGGAGTGGCATAATCAATGTCTCAACTTCAGTGTGAATGAATTAAATTAAATATGAAAACAAAGAGAAGGCCGGTGTTAATCCACAGTGATGTAAAAGCCTCCTTGCGAGGTACCATAAACATGAGGGAAAAGGTTGTTGTTGCTGCCAAATATGGCAAAACCAATTTTTGGGTTTATAGGGTGATCACTTTTTCAATTAAGACCAGATTGGTTTAAAAGGCCCTTTTTTTCTTCACTTCCTAAACAAATAAATTGCCATTTGGAAAGAGCTTTTCTCTTTTTTTTTGTCTCTGTTTATGTCTTTATCACTTCACTTTGCAGCGCCTCACTTTAGTTAACATGAGAAACTTGCCGTCAGTGTTAGACAAACAGATAACAGCAGTAAATCAAGCTTCATCTTTGCAGCATGAAAAAAAAAATAAAAGCAGAAAATTAATTAGAGTTTTGCAATCTGACTTACAGGTAAGAGATTGTGAGAAAACTAAGCCACACAAAGAAAGCGAGCATTTATAACGTCAAACATATGCATGGTTATATTCTGGTGCCTGCAATTTCATTCTTAGACAGAGCGTGAAATAAAAGTGGTTTTCTGCTCTGCCAGACCGACAGGGCAGACGTTTATTGATTTTTTACCCATTTAATGCATTCGATATATAATATTTCTACTCCACTCAGCTGAGCAACCTGTCAGTCTAACATAAGCTCCCGTTTCATTTGTAATGTAGATGCCACAGTTTGGCGTTAGTTGCCTGCGCTTCCATTGAACGAGAACGTCAGGCAGCCTTTTCAAATTGCTTCTCCGTGGCGCCACTGTTACATGCATGTTTCAGACTGTAAAGGCTGCATGTGCTGATGCTTTGACACCCCCGTTTGCAGCAGGAGAATATCGGCTCGCTGAAATAAACACGTGTAAATAGATGTGGCGTCAATAAAATCAAAAGCTGGTTGGTGCAATCCGAGAGGTGCTGAAAGCAATCAGGCTGCAGCCAGGGTGGGGGAATGGATGTAATAGAAATACGCTTTCATTCGGAAACGACTAATGTGGGACAAGTAATAAGCAAAGAGCAGCTCTTAAACATCTCTATCATTTATCTGCTGTTATCATCAAGAGACGGTTAATGTTTTATCACCTCAGAAGAATTCTTGTATCAAAGCAATCACTGCGTTGCCTTCTTTTCAAACAGAGGTGTCACATTTCGCATATCAGATTTTAATGTGCATAAAGAGAATAAATGAGACCTCAACATGAATCTGGCTCTAAGTGCTTCTCTCATAATCCCGCTAGGATGCTAATAAAACATCCAAACCCATTACAGAGATTATGAGCAAAATAATTGCAGCTGGTAAGTCATTTTTAATTTAAAATTTTGAAAATTGCTTGTTCTTTATGGTGCCTTGGACTTTTAGGAGGGGGTGAGGGGAGAGTTGTCAGATTCCTAATTCTTTTACGGGAGCGCATACATGTTTGACTTGCTTAACCACAGCAGTGATGATTCGCACTAAAGATCTACAGAGAGCGCCTTTTTTTCATTTCTGTTTGGTAAGAGAGGAGTAAAAATATTGTGGGAGGGAAAAGGCCATTTATTGCCTCTGGGCTCCTTTGTGATTCCTAGAAATGGAGCTAGACGGATCTACACAAACACAGATAAGAGTCTGCTGTCTTCTGTATATAACATTCTCATCAGTTGGCTTATCCTTTTGCGGAAGTAATCATATAAAGTGCCTTGCACAAGGATTCAAATCCCTTGACCCTTTACACATTTTGTCCAATTGTAACCTCAAATTCTAAGGTATTTTGAGATGTATCCCATGATTCCTGGTTTACAAATGTTCTTTTGAAAGTGATATTTGAAAAACGTCGAATGCATGTGCATTCATCCCCTTTTGATAGCCGAAAATAAAATCCAGTGCACATTTGTCTTATGAAGTCACCTAATTAGTTAAGAGCCCTCCTGTGTCTTGGCATTGTCACAGAAACAAACATCCACAGGTTTTTTTTTATTTGTTGCTGTTGTTTCCACTATACAACTGCATGAATTTATTCATATCTGGAGTAATACTACCTAAAGAGAGAACTTTCTGGCCTACATACAAAATTCTGCATATTGTGGTTACTGACAATCCATATTCATAATGCCTACACCAGGATAAACCAGGGTAGTGACCGCATCATCAAGAAAAACTATAGGCTGTAAAATACTTAAGATTGCGCTAGAGGAGCACTTTCCCAGGAAACGACAACTCTAAACCACAAGTAGCTCATACGACCTAACCACAAAGCGTATTCATCAGTTAGGAAGCCCAGGATTACATCTAGATAAGTTTCTGTGATAATACATTAAAATCTATGCTCAGGTATTTAGCCAAAGTTTTAAGCTTTGTATTATTTTTATTTTTTTTTACCCTATGAGCATCACAGCACATAGGATGCTGTGATGCTCACCTAACACTTTAAAATGTTATTGTGATGAACGTGTGGTGTGAATCTGTATTCATATTTGTATTCAAGGATATACAAAACCTTTTCATCACACAGCGTCTGCATTAGCATTAGCATTAGCGTTGGCATTAACGACACCCTGCACCGCTCCGCACCGGGCGCGCCGTTTCTGCTCCATTCAGACCCCGAGTCGGCGGCAGAGTGGCTCACAGGGGCTCTTTGCAGACGTTTGAGCTAAAGCTGCGATTCTATTAAAAATGTATGGTCTGTATGAATGCATGACCTATATTTTGCATGCAAATAAATAAATAAACAGGGGTTTAAAGGAGATGATGCAAATCTTCAGAGGAGGGCCAAAGGATGAGCTAATGACATTATAACAACAAAGAGTTTGGGCTTCACACTGAGCACAATGGGGAGATCAATCCCGTCTTGCTCATTCTCTAACCTCCTCTCATCTGCTTCCCTCATAATAAGCCTACCCCACAGTGTGTGCTGTGACTCACCTTTTTCTTTGCACTTCAGGGCAGCACAGAGCATACCCTAACCTTCACATTGAGAGGGTTGCAGCCTTCCTCCTTTCAATCTTTCCTCACAGCTAATATCCGTCTATCTTTCTTTTCTGCCTCTCATCTTTTGCTCCTCAATCCCATCTCGTCTGCCTCTGCCCTGTTGCATCAGTAGTTTTTCTTTCTCGGTCCTGCCACTCACACGGTGTCAGGGACCGTGGCAGTGAGAATAAAGACCATTGGTTTCTCCGGCTCGGTGATGAACTGTTGCTGTCTGACTGACGCAGGGTCCAAAAAAAAAAAAAAAAAAAAGAAATCACTGCAAGAGAAAAATGGAGGAACCCTTCAGCTATCAGCCGCATCTTTTCTTGCTGAGCTGCAGTAGTCTGACAAGAAGAAACCCACGAAGCAGAAGACTAAAGAGGTTTCGAGCCGAGGCATTAACATCAATTTGTCATTTAGATCCTGTACATGAAAAGGTCACCTTGTTATCTCTCAAATGGACTGCGGGTGACATTAGTTTTCAGCCTAAAATCTGTCCACACACCACTGACCTAAACTCTGTGACAACAGAATAACCTTTTACCTCGTGCTCTCTGCAAAGGCCGTCTCAGAAATAACTCATAGCACGCAGGATTTCTTACCCTCACTGTGTTTTTGCTTATGAGTGCGTGTGGCTTGATGTTCAGGCAAGGCTGTTGGCTGTTTATGTGAAGCAGAAGAGTGTATCCATGCTGAAATGACTAATTGGGAAATACAGTGTACAACCTGATTTGATGCACCAAGCAGCTTATTCTCTTCACATGAATAACTGCAGGTTTCTGCCCTAAAAACAGTGCTTGCATCTAGCTATGCTGAATTCAAAGATGATTTCTAATTATGAGAATCTCTACACTGTTTATATTTCTTTCCTTCTTGGTTGCACACCAACCATCACCCCCTCCCCGCCACCGACACACACATCCCTGCAACTCTTCTGTGGCCACAGCCACACTATTGGCATCAAAAGGCCATTAAGAAGATTTCGTCTAAATGAACTTGACAGCAAAGCCAAGGCGTGGTTATATGGGTGGACATGCAAATCAATATTTCAAATCGTCAGACGCTGGTTGGTGGAGCATGGGGACAGGGTGAAGAGACGCAGCCAATACTGTGCATGAATTAGACCAAAAGTGAAAGCAGAGATGTCCTGTTAGTGGCTGCAGCTTCATTACATTTACTGTGCTCTGTAAAAGTTTGAATGCCCTTGAATTGTTGCACTTTATTAAGTTACAGCCACAAACATTAAAATGTTATTGTGATGAACGTGTGGTGTGTATTTGTATTCATCTTGAATTAGAACCTTTTGCCAAAACAAACGGCTTCAAGTCTTTTAGGCTCTCTAGAGACTTGGGGTTTTGATTAAACTCAAATTGGATAGAAAACATCTGTGGTATTTATTTATTTATTATTTTTTTATTTTATTAAATTTTTTTAGTTTAGTCATAGATTCTCTATTGGAATTTAGGTCTGGACTTTGACTGGGCCATTCTAATATAAAAAAACACTTTTCTCTAAACCCTCCCATTGTAGCTGTTCACCTGTTGGAAGGCTTTAGTCTTTTTTCGTCTCTTATAGGTTTTCCTTCAGGTTGGATCTCTGTTCAGCTTTGTCCTTATCTCTTCTAAAGGAAAAGCTCACTACAGCATGATTCCACACCTCGTGGTGTCTCTTTTTTTTTTTTTATGCCATTTCCCTAAATGGCTTGGCTTGTGAAAGACGTTGGAATTCTTTATTACTTTCTATTTGCCAAGGTGCTATTAAAGTCAGACCTGGGGAAACCACAATTGCAACAACACTATGTCCCTGATTCTCCCACCTGAGCTGTGGATATCTGCAGGTCTGATGCTGTTTGTTCCCTCAAGTTCTGAAACGACCTCTGAGGCCTTCACAGAATATCCGTATTTATGCAGAAATTAATTTTTACAGAGCTTGGAGAGTGATTTCTGCAGGCAATTGGTTGCACATGGTATTTAGGGGCGTCAGGTATTTATTTATAAAATACCTTTGAATATATTCTCTTCCATTTTACAGTTCTGCATCACTTTGTGTTAGTTTATCTTGTATATCATAATACTTAACACATAACACGTAACACACATTGTTACGTGTTACCAGAAAAACTGTAAAGGAGAATAAAGATGCTGTAAAGTTGTAGTGAAACTACGCATCACAAAGCAGCTCATCTTTGATTCTCAACACAAAATCCAAGTTAAATGTCCACGTTTTGCTCCAGTCAGGATTAAATTTGACTCGCAGATATGTTTGGTTAAAATCACTGAAATGTCGTCTGTTGTGCTCTCATGTTCCTATAGATGCCGTAACTGTGACCAGTGTCGACCAGCCATCAGTGCAAACAAGCAGACAGAAGGCACATAGACGCACATTAGCAATCCCTGAATCGTAGGGTTCCGTTTTACAGGAGCGGCTTAGCAATGTCTCACAGGACTCACTGTGTTGATGCAGGCTGGCATACGTTTGAACGGCAAACATGCCACTCAGCGGTAAATTATGTTCCACGCAAGGTCACCTTGTGTAAAGGTTGGGAAGGAAGAGGAAATGAGCTGAGGGTGTAATTCATCTCTTCATGTCAGAGATATACATCACGCTGAGGATATTGAAACACTCGCAGTTTAGGAAGGGAATAACGGAGGCAGACTCAACCCAGATGTCTATATTTATCACTCTGTTAAACTATACATCTAAAAGGTGTCGATCGTGGGTTCATAGCCATAAATTGCTGCTTTAAACTTTTTACTGCATTGCAGCGGGTAGTTTTCACTACCTTGTGCAGAGATCTTACCAGGGGTATAAGCCAGTGTAAATATTTCTTTTTAAACCAATTTATGCAGACGCAGTGCTGTATGTCATCCCGGGCGTGGAGCTGGTATCCTCTCATTGGCGCTGCTAATTCTCTGTCCTTGTGTGACTTTCAATTTCAATCCATGCTCCCTCAAGGATACATGTCTTAGCATAATATAGTCGGCTTAGAAGTCATTGAGATGTGGTCCCTCTGCTCAAACAGGCACACTCTGCCAGGCAAGGAATCCCCCGCCTCCCTAAGTTCAGCTTGTTGCCAGCTTAGTGCCAACTCCGTGTGTCTCCAGCTTTGGCACCCGTGACCGCTCATCCTTTGATTTTCATCTCCCATGCCCTTTAAATGTGCAGGATACACTTATATAGCAAACACTGAGACCACCCTGTTTGATGATATAAATGTTATTTTCTCACTATATGTTTTTTTTTTTCTTTTTTTTTTAACTTTTGTGCCAAATTTGGGGAGGAAAACAAGGTCAAAATCCCCCCTTCCTCTGTCCAGTCCCATCTGGCTCCAACTCCAGTGACAAAAGTCGCTAGGAGAGCGGGAGGGTTTCATGCTTGATGCACAATTTGTCCTGTTTACTCTTCAGTCCTTTTGCATCACAGTAGATCTGAGTGATACCACCGCTGAACCACGGTCAGTCACATTATGTTACGGTTTTGTTTTTCCTACAGCTCAGAGATTATCTCCCAAGTCCTGAAGTCCTGAAAATCATGCACTAATGATCACAGGAAACATGGGCACTGTAACCATGTCAGCTAGTGCATATGTTATTTAGGTAACGCGAGAGGGCCTTTCACAGATGATATTTGCTTTTCCAACTTCAGTCCTCCTGATTCCAGAGTGTTGGAACTGATGTAAAATAGCATCCCACTGCTGTTTTTACCTACAAAGACATCCAGTCTTTATTTTGAGTGCATTTATTCAGTGTCTGAAAACATTAAGAAAAATCAGTTTTAGACTAAACCACAGATGGGACAATTATTGGCACTCTTGCTATTAATGACATGTAAAATCGTCTTCTTTGTAGTATTCAGCATTTAGTCTTTTTCTTATAACATTTCTCAAGGTTAAAGTACTCAGAAAGAGGGATTTCTGACTTTTCCTCTTTGCATCTGCCTTTAGATCACACAGAGTCCAGAGTTTTCTCATATGCTCTTTACTCTCTGGTCTCCTCACAAGCTTTGTATGAGTCTTGGTATTGAAACTGACGAAGAAGATGAAGAAGAAGAAGAAGAAGATGAAGATGAAGATGAAGATGAAGAAGAAGAAGAAGGAGGAGGAGGAGGAGGAGGAGGAGGAGGCGTAGGGGCTGACGGCGTC